>NW_027509153.1:1035000-1317500 GCF_051911475.1 Siphateles boraxobius
TGTCCCTGACTACAAAGGGGCCTTGTCATCTTTAGCTTGCAGACAAAATGGTTTCTTACCAACATAACTCTTTTCAAGGGTAATCCTGTAACAGTGACTTTTTTTCCTTTTATAAAGTTTAAGCTAGGCCTCCAGAAGGTTACAAACTCAACGTAGTCGGCAGGATTCGAACCTGCGCGGGGAAAAACCCAGTGGATTTCTAGTCCATCACCTTAACCACTCGGCCACGACTACAAGCTGGATGAAAGGGGCATGTCGTTTGCCTTGGTGCCTTGCAGCGTCGCTGCCCGAGGCCAGTATAGATCAGCAAGAACTCAACAACAAAACGTACCGCTACACAAAAAGAGGCTCATTCGCCCAAACAGGGACTTGAACCCTAGACCCTCATATTAAAAGTCTGATGCTCTACCGACTGAGCTATCTGGGCTCTTACTCGAGAAGCGTGCGTGCTGCGTAGGAACGCACAGCAAAATGAATCGTATTGGTGCAGAAAAAAGAGTGTCCTTCAATGCATTGCGTCTCATTCTTCGAAGATTCAGAACGGCCGTCAATACGTCTGCTATGTCAAAATATATTTGCAAATTAGTGGGAAAGTTGCCTATTAGACTGATGATAATAGTCATTAAAGGAAAATAATGCTAGGAAAAAGAACAAAAACTCACTGCTACTTGTCTGGAAAGCCTCTTCACACGTTTCAATGCTGTTGACTTGCCGCGCTCTTATCGTTATTGTAAACTTGTGTCAAAGGCGCAGTTGTTTGTAGCAAATAGCAAGTCCTCGGCACTCTAGGTAACAGCCAGCGAGTGTACTGACACCTAGCGATTAGAAAATATACACGCACCATATTCTCTCTGAAGCAAGATTCTTCCGAAATAAATAGGAGCGTTTCGTTTTCAGTCCTTTCTCTAAGGGTTCGAACCTGAGAGCTCATGCTTTCAAAGAAGGTCCCAGTTTCAATTCACTCGAACATCCAGAGCACATCAAGGGCACGCGCTGTGCACAAAAATAGTAGTCTGAAGGACGGGGTGAGGAGAGGTGGTGACATGGAGCTCAATTTCATTGGCACCCAGAAAAACTTGCCATGAACCGGATTCGAACCGGGGTTGCTGCGGCCACAACGCAGAGTACTAACCACTATACGATCACGGCGAGCTACCGGTCTACCCGACTATTCCTGACTACAAAGGGGCCTCGTCTTCTTTAGCTTGAAGACAAAACTGTTTCTTACCAACACAACTCTTTTCAAGGGTAATCCTGTAACAGCGACTTTTTTTCCTTTTATAAAGTTTAAGCTAGGCCTCCAGAAGGTTACAAACTAAAGTAGGCGTATGCTGTCAACGTAGTCGGCAGAATTCGAACCTGCGTGGGGAGACCCCAATGGATTTCAAGTCCATCACCTTAACCACTCGGCCACGACTTCAAGCTGGCTGAAAGGGGCATGTGACCCGTGATTCGAACCGGGGTTGCTGCGGCCACAACGCAGAGTACTAACCACTATACAATCACGGCGAGCTACCGGTCTACCCGACGTTTTCCTGACTACAAAGTGGCCTTGTCATCTTTAGCTTCAGACAAAACTGTTTCTTACCAACATAACTCTTTTCAAGGGTAATCCTGTAACAGTGACTTTTTTTGCTTTTATAAAGTTTAAGCTAGGCCTCCAGAAGGTTACAAACTAAAGCAGGCGCATGCTATAAACGTAGTGGGCAGGATTCGAACCTGCGCGGGGAGACCCCAATGGATTTCTAGTCCATCGCCTTAACCACTCGGCCACGACTACAAGCTGGCTGAAAGGGGCATGTCGTTTGGCTTGGTGCCTTGCAGCGTCGCTGCCCGAGGCCAGTGTAGAGCAGCAAGAACTCAACAACAAAACGTACCGCTCCACAAAAAGAGGCTCGTTCGCCCGAACAGGGACTTGAACCCTGGACCCTCAGATTAAAAGTCTGATGCTCTACCGACTGAGCTATCCGGGCTCTTGTTCGAGAAGCGTGCGTGCTGCGTGGGAACGCACAGCAAAATTAATCGTATTGGCGCAGAAAAAAGAGTGTCCTCCAATGCATTGAGTTTCCTTCTTCGAAGATTCAGAATGGCCGTCAAAACGTCTGCTATGTCAAAATATATTTGCAAATTAGTGGGGATGCATTCTATTAGACTAATGATAAATGATTTCCATTACACGAGAGTAGGTGTTAAAACTTCATGCTGATTTGTACTCGGCTTTCGCCAAGATAATCACCAACTAAGACGTAGCTTTACAGTAACCTATGCTTCTCCATCCATTTACACTTCTTTCCATCTGGTGACGTGAATCTCCTTCTGTCTGGTGTTAATAGTGTATTGCACGTCAGCACACACAACGGCTGCAACCACAGTGTGGTCCCCCCATAACAACCCTCTGGATTGAGCGGAGTAGGGAACATCTCTTGGGTCTTCAAGTGGGCACCTTCCATCCTCAGTGTTTCGTCGACTAGCCCACGACACCTCAAGAGGGCTCGACAGTGACTCTGGCGTCCCAGAGTCACCCCCCTCCGTCCCCCACTCAACTCAGCCCAGCTTACTGACCTCTACTTCCCTCTTGCTGCTGAGACCTATCCACAATCTCACAATCTCTCCGCAACCCAACCATACGCGCCGACCCGTTTGACTAAGGCTGTCGAGCTCCACTGGTGGGTTAATATGCAGTTTCAGTGGCAACGGTTCCGTATGGCCTACCACCTACCACAAAACACAATATCTGCCCAACCACCCCTCATTCACGCAATATACACAGGAACGTAATGACTGTAAATACTATACAACCTATACAAATAAACCAACAGTTGCTGCTGAGACCTAACCATAATCTCACAATCTCTCCGCAACCCAACCATGTGCGCCAACCCGTTTGACTAAGGCTGTCGAGCCCCACTGGTGCGTTAATATGCAGTTTCAGTGGCAACGGTTCCGTATGGCATACCACCTAACGCAAAACACAATATCTGCCCAACCACCCGTCATTCGTGCAATATACGCAGGAACGTAATGACTGTAAATACTATACAACCTATACAAATAAACCAACAGACTCTTCAAGTTTTCAAGAAATCTACGAAACCGTAGCATGGCGGCCTGTACACAGCCAGCTAGAATCTTTCCGTCTCAACCACAGCTAGTTGCTGCTCCTTTCTGCTGCTTCAGATAAGTTCTTTACTGTGCGACGCAACTCTTGGCCACTGAATCCGACGTCTCTGAGGAACCGGGTTGTAGAGTGTGCCACAAAACCTCGACAACCCACTTCCATTGGATAAACCTGGACTCTCCATCCTCGCTGTTCTGCCTCAGTGGCCAGATGAGCATACCGCAGTTTCTTCCTCTCATATGCCTCATCTACTGCATCCTCCCATGGCACTGTTAACTCTATCAGTTGAACAATGCGTGCTGATCCAGACCACAAAACAATATCTGGTCGTAGGTAAGTGGTGGCAATCTCAGGTGGAAAAATAAGCCGTTGATCAAGATCAGCCAGCATCTTCCAGTCCCTAGCAGCTTCCAGTTGTCCTGGGCGAGAATTGGTGTTAGCACCTTTTCTTGGTGGTTGCTCGCCTGGGCGGAGGAATATTGTCTTCTGCGTGTAATGTTTTGCTAGAACAGGCGGCAACTTATTGGTCATACTACGGTTGCCTTCCAATGCTAAAGCCAGACATCGCAATACTTGGTCATGGCGCCAAGTAAACCGACCCTGGCTAAGAGCCACCTTACATCCTGTCAAAATGTGCCTTAATGTGGCAGGTGATGAACACAAAGGACAAGAGGGATATCTCCTACCCAGAGGTTTAGGTTCTGCGGTGATGGGAGAACATCATATGTTGACCTAATAAGGAAACTGATCCTACTCTCTTCCATTGACCAAAGGTCTTGCCAGCCCATTTTGCGTTGTTCCACACTCTCCCATCTCATCCACTCTCCCTGCTTGGCCTGGGAAATGGCCTTTATACATCTCATCCTCTCCTCCTGCTTTCGCACCTCGTTGACTACCAGCTTCCTCCTTTGAGCTGGGCCTGCCTTGTGCCATTTAGAAGGAGCTAAACTGAGCCCAAAACCCCCTCTTCCATGCTGTACCTGTCCCACGATATCCCCAATTGGAAGGTCAGCCTTTGCCTCTACTACAGATTTCTTTGCTGACCACTTTCTACCAGTTTTTACCACAGGGGCTGCCTCCCTTACACATTTGTCGCGTGACTCTGCTAAAGTCATTTCCAGTCTGACCTTGGCACACTTAAACTCCTCAGTTAAAGCAGAGACTGGCAGCTGCAATACTCCTTTACTATAAATTCCCACTCTGCTGAGGCAGCGTGGAACTCCCAACCATTTCCTGATGTATGAACTTATTAACGCTTCCAGCTTATCCACTGTTGTCAAAGAAACCTCGTACACAGTCAGTGGCCACAGCAACCTTGGCAGTAGACTGAAGGGGGTGGATTGGTATCCACTGCTGCTTCAATGTATATGTAATGATTGATTATAATTAAGGTATTAATCAATATTTTTCCTTCTAAATATCAAATGAGTTGAATGACTTCTCTGGAGATTTTACTTTATTTATATAAGTTACCAGTGTGATTACTGAAATGTTCTTTTCATGTATTCTTTAATGTCTGTATTTGATATCTGAATGCAGTGCTTGCTTATTTAACCCAGCTTCCAGAAATGAAATAGGGACTTGTTTTGTGTTTGAGAAAGGTCTTCAATGTGTTAAAACATGTAGGGGTCATTGAAGCCAATAGTTTAAGGGGTCATTTCTTTGTTAAAGCCTTTCTTTCCAGTTAGACTAAAGTTTAGCTATCCTTGAGAGAAAGAACGCATTATCTTGATGTTTTGAGAGGACTCTCCTGTTTATAGTGAGAGCCCGGCCAAATCCAACCTTGGAAAAGCGGTGTGTCGGTGTGTGTGTTAGTCTTCTTGGTTACAGGTTAAGGAACCACTGGCATTATTGGAGATTGACTGAGTTGTTGTTCTGGACATGCTGGCGCCCAGCAACCCAAATCTGCGACCTGGAAGGTCATGACGTGCCTAACTTCAGCTGCATAATTGATGGAGATATGCTTCAGTCTATCTGTATATGTGTGGAAAATTACTGTGTTTATCTATTTCATAGCCAATGAGAATCATTCATCCTGTAAGCAATGACGTAGCTTAGACCTTGGAAATCGTATAACTGCTGTGATCTTTGTAACTGTAAGCGGGGCGGCCTACGAACTCCTGTGCGAGTATTGAAGCTGACTTCTGCTGATGAAACTGCAAACTATCTTCAGTAAATATTTTCTTAAATTTTTTAGAATTCTGACTCTGGGTCTTCATTCTTCATATCTGGTTCTGGGTCTTTAACTGTACACCCCTTACAAGAACAAACTGAAAGCACCAGAGTTTCAGTTTGCCTGGTAGAGCACAGCTGTTTATGCTCTTCAACCCTTCCACTGCTTGTCGTCTAACTTCTCCCACTCGAACTGTGTCCTTTAGATCCCCATCGTACCATCTCCCTAGACTCTTCACTGGCTTCTGAGAAACTGTTGGTATTGCCTCACCATTAATGAAGAATGTTTTATCTACTACCTTGCTTTAATTATTGAGATTCTCCTTGATTTAGAGGGCTTAAATTGCATTCGTGCCCATTCAATATTATCTGTTAACTTCCCCAATAACCGATTAGTGCAGGCTACCGTTGTAGTCATGGTTGTCATGTCATCCATGTATGATCTGATTGGTGGTAGTCGCATCCCAGAAGCCAATCACTCTCCTCCTACTACCCATTTTGATGCCCTAATGATTACTTCCATTGCCATGGTAAAAGCCAGTGGAGAAATGGTGCATCCTGCCATTATTCCAACCTCTAAGCATTGCCATGTAGTGCTGAATTCTGGAGTTGAGAAACTAAATTGAAAATCTCCAAAATAGGCTTTCACTAAATTTGTAATCGACATCGGTACCCTGAAAAAACCAAATGATGCCCAAAGAAGCTCATGCGGCACTGAACCATATGCATTAGCCAAATCCAGGAATGTCACGTGGAGATCCCTCCTCTCCATTTTAGCTGATTGAATTCGTTGCCAGATAACACTGATGTGTTCTAAGCATCCTGAGAATCCTGGAATGCCCGCTTTTTGAACTGAAGTGTCAATGAAGCCATTCTTTAATAGCTAGGTTGACAATCTCTGAGCAATAATGCTGAAGAAAATCTTGCCTTCGACGTTTAATAGTGAAATAGTGCGAAACTGACTGATGCTTGTAGCATCTTTTTCTTATAGTAATTAATAATAGTAATTAAAGGAAAATAATGCTAGGAAAAAGAACAAAAACTCACTGCTACTTGTCTGGAAAGCCTCTTCACACGCTTCAATGCTGTTGACTTGCCGCGCTCTTATCGTTATTGTAAACTTGTGTCAAAGGCGCAGTTGTTTGTAGCAAATAGCAAGCCCGCGGCACTCTAGGTAACAGCCAGCGAGTGTACTGACACCTAGCGATTAGAAAATATACATGCACCATATTCTCTCTGAAGCGAACCGGGGTTGCTGCGGCCACAACGCAGAGTACTAACCACTATACGATCACGGCGAGCTACAAAGGGGCCTTGTCATCTTTAGCTTGCAGACAAAACTGTTTCTTACCAACATAACTCTTTTCAATGGTAATCCTGTAACAGTGACTTTTTTTTCCTTTTATAAAGTTTAAGCTAGGCCTTCAGGAGGTTACAAACTAAAGCAGGCGCAAGCTGTCAACGTAGTCGGCAGGATTCGAACCTGCGCGGGGAGACCCCAATGGATTTCTAGTCCATCACCTTAACCACTCGGCCACGACTGCAAGCTAGCTGAAGGGACCATGTCGTTTGGCTTGGTGCCTTGCAGCGTCGCTGCCCGAGGCCAGTGTAGATCAGTAAGAACTCAACAACAAAACGTACCACTCCACAAAAAGAGGCTCGTTCGCCCGAACAGGGACTTTAACCCTGGACCCTCAGATTAAAAGTCTGATGCTCTACCGACTGAGCTATCTGGGCTCTTACTCAAGAAGCGTGCGTGCTACGCGGGAACGCACAGCAAAATGAATCGTATTGGCGCAGAAAAAAGAGTGTCCTCCAATGCATTGCGTTTCATTCTTCGAAGATTCAGAACGGCCGTCAATACGTCTGCTATGTCAAAATTTATTTGCAAATTAGTGGGAATGCAGCCTATTAGGCTGATGATAACAGTCATTAAAGGAAAATAATGCCAGGAAAAAGAACAAAAACTCACTGCTACTTGTCTGGAAAGCCTCTTCACACGCTTCAATGCTGTTGACTTGCCTGCGCTCTTATCGTTATTGTAAACTTGTGTCAAAGGCGCAGTTGTTTGTAGCAAATAGCAAGCCCGCGGCACTCTAGGTAACAGCCAGCGAGTGTACTGACACCTAGAGATTAGAGAATATACACGCACCATATTCTCTCTGAAGCAAGATTCTTCCGAAATAAATAGGAGCGTTTCGTTTTCAGTCTTTTCTCTAAGGGTTCGAACCTGAGAGCTCATGCTTTCAAAGAATGTCCCAGTTTCAATTCACTTGAACATCCAGAGCACATCAAGGGCACGCGCCGTGCACAAAAAGAGTAGTCCGAAGGACGGGGTGAGGAGAGGTGGTGACATGGAGCTCAATTTCAATGGCACCCCGAAAACCTTGCCGTGACCCGGATTCGAACCGGGGTTGCTGCGGCCACAACGCAGAGTACTAACCACTATACGATCACGGCGAGCTACCGGTCTACCGGACGTGTCCCTGACTACAAAGGGGGCTTGTCATCTTTAGCTTGCAGACAAAATGGTTTCTTACCAACATAACTCTTTTCAAGGGTAATCCTGTAACAGTGACTTTTTTTCCTTTTAAAATTTTTTAAGCTAGGCCTCCAGAAGGTTACAAACTCAACGTAGTCGGCAGGATTCGAACCTGCGCGGGGAAACCCCAATGGATTTCTAGTCCATCGCCTTAACCACTCGGCCAAGGAAGAGGCAAAAGAGACTGCTTGGGGGGGGGTTGGGGGGGGTGGAGAGAAGAAAAGAGGGAGGAAAGGGAGAAAAAGAAGAGGAGAAAAAAGGAGCAAAACGTACAATATATCAATTTTTATCTACTTTCTTATCTTCTCAACATTGTTTACACACAGTTCTGCACTTATTGCAAGGTTTGCAAATAGCATCACTTCATCACTTTAATTAAAGTATCATCACTTTAATTTCATGTCTCTTGCGGGATTCGAACCTATGCCGTGGCAATATCGCTTGTATCTTCGCTTGTTCTCTAGTCTCGTAGTGCATTCCGGAAGTACTACATGCAATGCATTGTGGGTAACGTAGTCATTTTTAACACAGGAACTCTTTTCCATATAAATCCCTACAGTAGTAACCCTGTGATTATGCAATTATGCACATGAATGCATTTAAAGCAAACGCTCTTGTAAGTAAACATATTTTGTGATGTTAACAAATCAATATTCAAATAATTAACTCAAAATGTCACATGCTACATTTAAAGCTATAACAGTATTAACTGTGTATAAATGTAAATAACTCTCCCATCATGTTTCCCCTCCTTTTTTTGTAAACTCAATTATTTGAAAGACTACATCTGTGCAGCACAAGTGAATAAAACATATTCCAAATTGAGTGTTGGGTTTTGTGAATAAATGTAAAATGATTCTGCAAGTAATTCTGGCTTTAGTTTTAACAATTACATTCAATGGTTGACACTCACTGTCCTGGTATTCAAGAGGAAATTACTTAAAAACGTGAAGACTGTTATTGGCTCCAATAAAATTATTAAACTTTATTGTAACAGACAGACAAGTAATGGTGACAGCAATTATACACTCTTCCTCCAGTCATCCAGGGTCAGTCCTGATGCTGGACAGTACCACTGCCCCTTCAGCTGGGTGTGTCCAGTCCTTTTATTTTGTCCTGTCCAAACCCCTTGCAGGTGTAGTGGTACTTTTCGTTTGTCAGCCTCTTCCGTGGCGGTTCCCCCTTTGACACTAGCTCCTCATCCTCATGGGCAGCTTTTTTCAGCTATTGGAACATGTCTCAATAAACGTAAACTATTAGAGATTGCAATGAATCTATCATATATATAAAATCAGATACAAATAGGATTGGTATGAATAATAATGCTTTGTTATTAACAAAATGTTATGATAATAATTATGACCGCCGCTACATCTTGTAATAATAATGAGAAAAGAAGGAGAAAATGCATATTAAATTATGTCATAAATTATTTTTTAATTAAATACTGATTGGGCCAACAAGTTGCACACTCTTGCCAGGATTTGCACCTGGAGTCTCCCACCCAAAGGATGGACGTGTTACTATTACACCACAAGAGTTGTTTTTTTTTTTTTTTTTTGAAATAGTTGCATCAGCAACTATCCTATGTATTTTGTTTTTTGAAAATAGTTACAACAGCAACTAATTTTTTTTTTCTATTTGCAACAGCAAACATACTTTTTTCTACTTTATTTTCTTGCTTGTTTTTTCTTTGCAGATGGTTTGAACAGTGAATGTGAACATTTTCTTAAAATAAATAAAACATATTATTAAAAATATTTATAAAAAAGAATGTATTAGGTGCATTTACAAAGAGCTTCTCCACTCCTCAAGGGTCTGTCCAGATGCAGGGCAGTACCATTTGCCACGTACCTGTGAGTGTCCAGTTTGCTTTGATTTAGGTTGACCACACAGCTTACACTCATAGTGGTAGCTCTCTTTTGCCTTTCTCATCTTTGGGGGCTCACCTTTCCTCAGTCGCTCCTGGTTCTCAAGGGCTGCCTTGCGTAATCGCCATTCACGCTGGCGATTAAAGGGATCTAGTGCTTGGTGAGGGAACCTAGGTTGGTCGGGACAGTAGGAGGTGGATGAACAGCCCTGGGTGGATGCTGAGGGTGGTGGTTGGGTGGCAGGCCAGCCCTGGATGGATGCTGAGGGTGGTGGGTGGGTTGCAGACCAGCCCTAGGTGGATGCTGAGGTTGGTGGGTGGGTTGCAGACCAGCCCTGGGTGGATGCTGAGGGTGGTGGGTGGGTTGCAGACCAGCCCTGGTGGAGGACCAGCCCCGGGTGGATGCTGAGGGTGGTGGGTGGGTTGCAGACCAGCCCTGGTTGGAGAACCAGCCCTGGGTGGATGCTGAGGGTGGTGAGTGGGTTGCAGACCAGCCCTGGTTGGAGGACCAGCCCTGGGTGGATGCTGAGGGTGGTGGGTGGGTGGCAGGCCAGCCCTGGATGGATGCTGAGGTTGGTGGGTGGGTTGCAGACCAGCCCTGGGTGGATGCTGAGGGTTGTGGGTGGGTGGAGGACCAAACATGAGAGTGTGCCAGGGGTGCCTGGTAAGAAGACCAGCTCTGGTAGTGTGTTGGGGATGGCTTGTAGGCAGAGGACCAGCCCTCCATACAGCTGTTTTGAGAGGAAGCAGCATCGTGTTTGGCAATAGCTGCGTCTCCCCCACCTGTCTGTGGAATAGCAGGTGTTCTGGAACTGTGTCGCTGGCGGATTTTTGCCTCGCCCTCACGGTTCTCAGGCTCCTGGAACTCCAAAAGAGTGTGTCCATGCTGAACTGGCTGTGATGGTAGGTCACGAACCTCCAGGAGGGATTTTTTAGCCACGGCAATCTGCTGTGGAAGCTGCACACCCTGAAGTAAAGAACCCCGTTCAGTTCTCTTTTGGCAATCATGCAGCCTGCAGAGACAGAAAACAAAACACACACGAGAGTTTTTCAGAACATTTTTCAGTGTGTTAATTGTTAAAAATTTTGTTCAAATATGCAATTCAATCAATTAATGAAGATATTAAAGATGAACTCACCAGGAGGACACAGTGGTGTTGTTTATGTTTACCAGTACCAGGTCACTCCTGTCCATGATCTCTCTGCAGTCCTCAACTAGCTGCTTGATGTGAGAGTATGCCATGACAATAGACTGGGGTATGGCAAATGTCCTCCCTTTATTGTCCTTTGGCCTATTTCTGGCTTCCTTGTACTCTTTGTACAGCTTGAGAGCAACACACTCTGAAATTCTGTTTTGGTCTGGTCTGTGAGCAGCCTGACCATGGACCATGAACAATCTGCAAATAGATGACCAGATCACATAGTGCTCATTATATATGCATGTTCACATATTGACATAAATACATTGATACAAATACTAAAGAATATAGCTATATGAGATGTGGATACCTCTCAGCTGCTTGCCGGCCTGGAGCAGAGCCACTGCGCTTTCTTGAAGCCCTCCAAGGTCCTGGCAACGTTGTTTTTTTTGCTCTTGAGGGTGTATCTGGTGGGGGTCTGGTCAAAGACACTTAGATGTGAGTATAACCTCAAAATCTCTGCCACTTCAGCATTGGAGAGTTTTGTTATAGTTCGGTTAAGCCCAACCAGGTAACCTGCCAAGGCATCAACTGCCTCCCATCCAGGAATCCCTCTGGCATCACACCTAGTGCCCTGTTACAAGAATTGAACCAATAAACACCATAAAATTTTAAACATCTGGTACAAGAGCAAATATAAAGAAGCCCACATTTCTGATGGTGAAACATTATCCACTTTACCGTAGATGGAGTGACGAGCACACTCTCCTCAAATGGGGTGAGGACGGGACTTGCGGAGGCATCTCTCTCATCAAATCGGGTGAGGACGGGCCCAGAAGAGGCATTACTCTCCTCCAATGGGGAGTAGATGGGCCCAGCAGAGGCATTACTCTCCTCCAATGGGGAGTAGATGGGCCCAGCAGAGGCATCACTCTCCTCCAATGGGGACCTGGGATCTGGCCAGGGCCTAGGGCCTAGGGCCACCGCTTCCAAATTGCTGAGGTGATTAATAAAAGTATACACAGAATAAAGAATAAATAAAGAATAAACAATCTTTTACATTTTTTGTGTCCCTTCTACATTAAAAATGAACTGTTTATTAGTTTTAAAATATTTTTTTGATGTCTGATATACTCTTGATATAATATTACCTGCAATGTGAGGTCATGAGCCTGTGGTACGGTCACATCAGGACATTCGTCCTCGAGGACTTCATCCAAGATCTCAGGCAGGATGTACCTCACCAATACCAATCTGCTGGCTCATAAGATCTCCTCTGTTGGACTGTACCAGAAGATATTCTACAGCAATACGCTCTCCTGCAATAAGTATTCACCAAGGGAAAAATTATTGTTTACTTGCCTACCATGTCACAATATAGGTCTGATCATCATCAACAGCAGACTTTTCTTACCGTTAGGTTTCCCAGGGGGGATAAACTCTGGAAGAAGAGGTTTTCCCAACACTTTGTTGCTGAGCGTATTCACATTGGACATCAAACGAATGTTATACAGCTTTGTCCTGGATGTCTCAGTCATAGAAAGTGCTTGTGCTGACCGGTTTAAATTCCACCTTGACACACCCTCAAGCATGTACATCTGAGTGTGCAATGCATTGCATCTCCACCCGGATGAGACAAAAAACAGGATCACTGATTACAACAAATTAAAACAATATTTTGTCAACATTCAATAGCAAAATATACCATATGTGTGTGAGGTTTTAACATGCCTGGAATGAAAGCAAACTGGTGCTTATGAAAGCTTTCCAGAGAGGAGGACCCTCTGCTGCATCTTAGCACATCCAGTGTCTTCTCTCCTTTCTCCAGCCCTGACCCAATGTTTGTGTAAAGCTGCACTCCTGGTGGATCCTGAATGCAGGCAAGGTGCTTTTGCTGTACCTCCCACACTTGAGACATGCGTTCATGGTTTATAAGGTGCAGCCCAGTGCCGTCCACAAGGTGCCACATGGAGTCAAGAAGACTTTTGATGAGGGCACGAGTCTCCTCCACTCCACGGGTTTTCCTGCGGCAGCGCTTGGCTAGCTCTTTAGAGCTGATGCTCGCCAACACCTGGGCATCTGTTGGCTCGTGGCCCTGATGCTTTTGCCTCAGCTCTGACCGCTTCGCCTCTTTCAGATGACAGATGTCCTGGTAATCCCATTCAAAAATGCAACTCGACAATTTGGAGCAACGTACCGTACAGTGGATGGTGTTCTGTGGTGAGACCGTTGGTGAATCGCCTCATAAAGTGGAACACATCCAACCGCACAGTGGACGTCCATGGCCGAAACCAATGGAGAACTGGGCTCACTCCTGTGTAAAAGCATTTTTTGGTTTGTATTGTCACCAACTGCCTTAATTTGGCAAAAAAAACATCAACACAAATTACAGGAAACCCACCTCTGTCACTGCAACAGTCTCTATCCACATAGATAGCAGCTGGCTGTGGCTCACCAGCATCCCTGTACCGTTGAACGATCACAAGTCATCCAGCCCAGCCCCCTCGCCGGTTGTGAGGACCGAGTTGAGGACCTGACCATACTCGTTCCCCACATTGGACATCCATGTTGCCGTGTTCTCAATCCCCCCAGCAAGTTTTTTGGTAACCTGTTATAACAAAAGTATATACATCATTAGCATATGTATTCTTATCAAACCCTAAAAGAACAAATGAGCTCAAGCTTATATAGGTTTACATTTACCTTAGTGGAATCAAGCTTCAGAATTCTGCCAAACTTTGAAGTGGTGACACCTTTGAGTTCATCAAGGTGACCGACAACATCGTTGGCATGCACTGTCTCGAACCACTGGGCCAGGGGCAAGGGAGAGAAGGGTGGTGGTGGTGGGGGATAAACAGCCTGGGACTGCTTCAGGCAGGATCTCTTGTGAATTTCACAATCTGTGAAATAGTCACAGGATCTCCTAGCCCACTCCTCACTGTGTGCCTCTTGAAAGGCCTGCTGCAGGTAACTGGAGCTATTCCCTGCTGTTCTAGGACGCAAAAGTGTCACACATTTTCTGTCCAGTGCCAAATGTGTAGTCAACACAGCAGGGAATTTGTTGCGGTTTAGAGGGGTCAAGTTGCTTTAAAATGTCACTACTCCAAGGACAGACAGGTTGTTTGCACTGGCTGCACCTTGGGTAATCTCCCCCTATTAAATAGTACTTGCTATCCACATCAATGACCTCTCTGACCTTGGTGTAAATGCCAGAGTGGTGCATCTTTCGGTTGCACAGAGTGCATTTCAGAGGGATGCCCCACATACGCATTGGTGCCCAGGAACATCCTCTGTCGAAAGTAATCATGTGGGTTTGGAGGTGCCACAGATCTGATTGGGCTTGGGGGGTGGTGCCAATTCTCCCTGACATTCTGTCTCAGCTGCCAACTTGCGTCATAGAGGATGTGGGCAATCCACTCCCGATCACCTGGCTTGATGACCCGGAGGAACGGCTTTGGCAAAAACCTGGCCCGCCTTACCTCTGGAAAGCACAGAGGGACTGGGAGCCCTGGTGCTGCTGGAGGAGGAGCAGAAGCAGGAGAAGGAAGAAGTGGTGTGTCACTCTGAGTCGCTGGTGCCATCTCAG
The DNA here is from genome assembly GCF_051911475.1 of Siphateles boraxobius. Taxonomy (NCBI): domain Eukaryota; kingdom Metazoa; phylum Chordata; class Actinopteri; order Cypriniformes; family Leuciscidae; genus Siphateles; species Siphateles boraxobius. Next base: position 1,049,428 of record NW_027509153.1, read on the forward strand.
ATAGTGTGGAAGGGCTAGGAGCAGGAGCAACTTGGAGACAGATGGTTGGTGTCGTCTCTTGGGCTGTGAGGCAGACTGGAGCTGGAGCATCTCGGGGAGAGACGATTGGTGTCGGTGTCATCTCTTGGGCTGGGGTAGTGGAGGGACGGGCTGAAGGGGTTAGAGGAGAAATGTTTGGGAGGTCTGTGGGAGATTTTGAGACATGACACTTCTCAAGGTGCTCTGATAACCTGACAGCACCCATGGCCTTTGTGCCGCAGTGCTCACACTGCTCCTGGACATGGAAGTCTGACAGGTGCTGAGTAAACTGGTCAAAGAGCACTTCCTGAGCACAAAGGGAGCATGTCATGGTATTATCACCGCTCCCTGTCTGCTGTGGACCTGCTGCGGTCCCTGTCTGTTGTGGACCTGCTGCGGTCCCTGTCTGCTGTGGACCTGCTGCGGTCCTTGTCTGCTGTGGACCTGCTGCGGTCCCTGTCTGCTGTGGACCTGCTGCGGTGCTTGTCTGCTGTGGACCTGCTGCGGTTCCTGTCTGCTGTCCTGACTGAGGGAAACAATATTTTGTATTTACTCTCTATATCCTCTTATCCTCTAAATCACACAAAAATCTGCATCAAAACAGTGATTTGGAGAATCAAGCACAACGAAGAACCAGCCATGGGAAACAGCTGTAGAGGAAGCATTTGTCAGCATCTTTGTCTCATATCATATGTTTAAGGATTCAATGACATTACTTACATCATGGTAGCCACATTTGCAGGGGATCTTTTTCTCAAAAATGTCTTTTTTTCTGACCGTTAGGCCAAATGCAGGGGTCAGGGGACAATTCTTTATCCTCTCTAACATTGCCTTCCAACGTCTGCTCCCAGGTCTCTGGCCAGTGGAAAATTTATATTTCCCCTGGGCAAACAGCATCATGACGCCGGTCCAGAATGAATCTGGCTTTCCTTCCTTTGGCATCTCTATAGGACAAGAGGCAGTCATTAGGCTGTTGTAGGCAACATGTAGGTCTACATGCACAGACAGACAGACAGATAGATAGGAAATTAAGCAACTACAATATAAGGTTGTATGTTTTTTTCCACAGTCTCAACTAATTTGGTCAGGAATATTTCAAGTCTTAAGTTTCTGAGACACTGTTTCATTTATATTGTTATGCTAATGTGAAATAGTTTGTTCAGATCTCATCAGATGGCATGAACTCACACGGATGGTTGTCGGTTATTAAAAATGTAATCAAAACAGTTTAGTGATGAAAGAAATGGAAAAAAATGATACTCTCTCACTCACCATCTCTCTCTCTCTCACTCTCTCTCTCTCACACACACACACACACACACACACACACACACACACACACACACACACACACACACACACACACACACACACACACACATTCACATTCACATTCACATTCACTCACTCACTCTCTCTTTGAAAAAAATGGCTGTTATTTTACAAACTGAAATTGTATGAGAACTGAACTGAAATCACAACACAAGCCAATCCTGTTTCTTCATGTTTGTTAAGAAATGATCATACCCACTCTTTCACTCACTCTTATTCTCTCTCACACACACTTTATAGCACTCTCTTTGAAAACAATTGGTATCTGAAATTGTATGATGAATGACATGAATATATATTAAAATATCCAATTCAGTTTACCTTGATGCCTATTTTCTGTGTCAATTTCTTGTCCTATTGCAATAGATGTTATATGGTCAGTTGGTGTAACCAATATTTTGTCTAAAAGACTAATATTTTACAAAAAAAGTTAATATGAATAATAATTTAATACTCTACTACACTGTAATAATGGGTGTTTAAACCATTTGTACTCAAATGGTCAAAGAATAGACATAAAACAAGATGTTTACAGCATATGGTCTTGCTCAGTACAACGAAAAACCCATATCATTTATAATAAAACATATTCTCATAGGATATTACTAAATAAACTACTAATTTCATGCAATTGCATGAACTCTAGGAGGTGTGAAATATTAGATATTGGTCATTTTTTGTGGTTACACCATTTGACAGTTTAACGGGCTGTCAGTTCTATCTTTTGTTAAAAATAGTATAAATTTCATATTAAATAATAATTAACATAGCGATCAGGTTTCTGACCGTCTTATCAAACTTAGCAGCGACATTTAACACTTGACACAGAGACAAAATCGAGCATCTCTGTTCTAGTTTAATTTGATGGACACAAGAAAGACACGCAAAAGACACTTAAAAAGTTCAGTAAAGAAAATAATTAACATTGCGATCAGCGTTATCTCTTAAGGTTTGTGACCGTCTTATCAAACTTCACGAAAAACATCCAAGGTTTGTCACAGCAGAAGTATTTACAAACACACCACATACTTTTACGATTTCATTTCAGTGATTTACATAATTTTAGTAAGTTCTACTTACTTTTAGTGTCGAGAGATATTCACCGCCGGTAAATAAAGTTACCTCAGAATGAACTGTGACATCGTCTCCATCAGTCAACCAATGAGAACACTGTGCGCACGGGGCCCTGTTTCGACGCATCTGATTGGCTCTTTTGCCCCCCTTGTAGCGGCAACTGTTTCGAAGCATATGATTGGCTCTTTTGCCCCGCTGTTGTTAGGAGTTAGGACACTGTTAGGAGTTGTTAGGACTTTGTTTGGACTTGTTAGGACTTTGTTTGGACTTGTTAGGACTTTGTTTGGACTTGTTAGGACTTTAGTTTTTTTGAATTTAGTGGAGGTTACGGCCACGACTACAAGCTGGCTGAAAGTGGCATGTCGTTTGGCTTGGTGCCTTGCAGCGTCGCTGCCCGAGGCCAGTGTAGATCAGCAAGAACTCAACAAGAAAACGTACCGCTCCACAAAAAGAGGCTTGTTCGCCCGAACAGGGACTTGAACGCTGGACCCTCAGATTAAAAGTCTGATGCTCTACCGACTGAGCTATCCGTGCTACTGACACCTAGCGATTAGAAAATATGCACACACCATATTCTCTCTGAAGCAAGATTCTTCCGAAATAAATAGGAGCGTTTCGTTTTCAGTCTTGTCTGAAAGAAAAGTCTGATGCTCTACCGACTGAGCTATCCGGGCTCTTGTTCGAGAAGCGTGCGTGCTGCGTGAGAACGCACAGCAAAATGAATCGTATTGGTGCAGAAAAAAGGGTGTCCTCCAATGCATTGCGTTTCCTTCTTCGAAGATTCAGAACGGCCGTCAAAACGTCTGCTATGTCAAAATATATTTGCAAATTAGTGGGAATGCAGCCTATTAGACTGATGATAATAGTCATTAAAGGAAAATAATGCTAGGAAAAAGAACAAAAACTCACTGCTACTTGTCTGGAAAGCCTCTTCACACGCTTCAATGCTGTTGACTTGCCGCGCTCTTATCGTTATTGTAAACTTGTGTCAAAGGCGCAGTTGTTTGTAGCAAATAGCAAGCCCGCGGCACTCAAGGTAACAGCTAGCGAGTGTACTGACACCTAGCGATTAGAAAATATACACGCACCATATTCTCTCTGAAGCAAGATTCTTCCTTAATAAATAGGAGCGTTTCGTTTTCAGTCTTTTCTCTAAGGGTTCGAAAATGAGAGCTCATGCTTTCAAAGAATGTCCCAGTTTCAATTCCCTCGAACATCCAGAGCACATCAAGGGCACGCGCCGTGCACAAAAAGAGTAGTCCGAAGGACGGGGTGAGGAGAGGTGGTGACATGGAGCTCAATTTCAATGGCACCCAGAAAACCTTTCCGTGACCCGGACTCAAACCGTGGTTGCTGCGGCCAAAACGCAGAGGACTAACCACTATACGATCAAGGCGAGCTACCGGTCTACCCGACGTGTCCTTGACTACAAAGGCGTCGATGCCCGATGCCAGTGTAGATCAGCAAGAACTCAGCAACAAAACGTACCGCTCCACAAAAAGAGGCTCCTTCGCCCGAACAAGGACTTGAACGCTGGACCCTCAGATTAAAAGTCTGATGCTCTACCTACTGAGCTACCCGGGCTCTTGCTCGAGAAGCGTGCGTGCTGCGTCGCAACGCACTGCAAAATGAATGGTATTGGCGCAGAAAAAAGAGTGTCCTCCAATGCATTGCGTTTCCTTCTTCAAAGATTCAGAACGGCCGTCAAAACGTCTGCTATGTCAAAATATATTTGCAAATTTGTGGGAATGCAGCCTATTAGACTGATGATAATAGTCATTAAAGGAAAATAATGCTAGGAAAAAGAACAAAAACTCACTGCTACTTGTCTGGAAAGCCTCTTCACACGTTTCAATGCTGTTGACTGGCCGCGCTCTTATCGTTATTGTAAACTTGTGTCAAAGGCGCAGTTGTTTGTAGCAAATAGCAAGCCCGCGGCATGCTAGGTAACAGCCAGCGAGTGTACTGACACCTAGCGATTAGAAAATATACACGCACCATATTCTCTCTGAAGCGAACCGGGGTTGCTGCGGCCACAACGCAGAGTACTAACCACTATACGATCACGGCGAGCTACCGGTCTACCCGACGTGTTCCTGACTACAAAGGGGCCTTGTCATCTTTAGCTTGAAGACAAAACTGTTTCTTACCAACATAACTCTTTTCAAGGGTAATCCTGTAACAGCGACTTTTTTTCCTTTTATAAAGTTTAAACTAGGCCTCCAGAAGGTTACAAACTAAAGCAGACGCACGCTGTCAACGTAGTCGGCAGGATTCGAACCTGTGCGGGGAGACCCCAATGGATTTCTAGTCCATCGCCTTAACCACTCGGCCACGACTACAAGCTGGCCGAAAGGGGCCTGTCGTTTGGCTTCGTCCCTTGCAGCGTCGCTGCCCGAGGCCAGTGTAGATCAGCAAGAACTCAACAACAAAACGTACCGATCCACAAAAAGATGCTCGTTCGCCCGAACAGGGACTTGAACCCTGGACCCTCAGATTAAAAGTCTGATGCTCTACCGACTGAGCTACCCGGGCTCTTGCTCGAGAAGCGTGCGTGCTGCGTGGGAACGCACAGCAAAATGAATCTTATTGGCGCAGAAAAAAGAGTGTCCGCCAATGCATTGCGTTTCCTTCTTCGAAGATTCAGAACGGCCGTCAAAACGTCTGCTATGTCAAAATATATTTGCAAATTAGTGGGAATGCAGCCTATTAGACTGCTGATAATAGTCATTAAAGGAAAATAATGCTAGGAAAAAGAACAAAAACTCACTGCTACTTGTCTGGAAAGCCTCTTCACACGCTTCAATGCTGTTGACTTGCCGCGCTCTTATCGTTATTGTAAACTTGTGTCAAAGGCGCAGTTGTTTGTAGCAAATAGCAAGCCCGCGGCACGCTAGGTAACAGCCAGCGAGTGTACTGACACCTAGAGATTAGAAAATATACACGCACCATATTCTCTATGAAGCAAGATTCTTCCGAAATAAATAGGAGCGTTTCGTTTTCAGTCTTTTCTCTAAGGGTTCGAACCTGAGAGCTCATGCTTTCAAAGAAGGTCCCAGTTTCAATTCCCTCGAACATCCAGAGCACATCAAGGGTACGCGCCGAGCAAAAAAAGAGTAGTCCGAAGGACGGGGTGAGGAGAGGTGGTGACATGGAGCTCAATTTCAATGGCACCCAGAAAACCTTTCCGTGACCCGGATTCGAACCGGGGTTGCTGCGGCCACAACGCAGAGTACTAACCACTATACGATCACGGCGAGCTACCGGTCTACCCGCCATGTCCTTGACTACAAAGGCGTCGCTGCCCGAGGCCAGTCAAAATATATTTGCAAATTAGTGGGAATGCAGCCTATTAGACTGCTGATAATAGTCATTAAAGGAAAATAATGCTAGGAAAAAGAACAAAAACTCACTGCTACTTGTCTGGAAAGCCTCTTCACACGTTTCAATGCTGTTGACTGGCCGCGCTCTTATCGTTATTGTAAACTTGTGTCAAAGGCGCAGTTGTTTGTAGCAAATAGCAAGCCCGCGGCACGCTAGGTAACAGCCAGCGAGTGTACTGACACCTAGCGATTAGAAAATATACACGCACCATATTCTCTCTGAAGCAAGATTCTTCCGAAATAAATGGGAGCGTTTCGTTTTCAGTCTTTTCTCTAAGGGTTCAAACCTGAGAGCTCATGCTTTCAAAGAAGGTCCCAGTTTCAATTCACTCGAACATCCAGAGCACATCAAGGGCACGCGCCGGGCACAAAATGAGTAGTCTGAACCGGGGTTGCTGCGGCCACAACGCAGAGTACTAACTACTATACGATCACGGCGAGCTACCGGTCTACCGGACGTGTCCCTGACTACAAAGGGGCCTTGTCATCTTTAGCTTGCAGACAAAATGGTTTCTTACCAACATAACTCTTTTCAAGGGTAATCCTGTAACAGTGACTTTTTTTCCTTTTATAAAGTTTAAGCTAGGCCTCCAGAAGGTTACAAACTCAACGTAGTCGGCTGGATTCGAACCTGCGCGGGGAAAACCCCAATGGATTTCTAGTCCATCACCTTAACCACTCGGCCACGACTACAAGCTGGATGAAAGGGGCATGTCGTTTGCCTTGGTGCCTTGCAGCGTCGCTGCCCGAGGCCAGTATAGATCAGCAAGAACTCAACAACAAAACGTACCGCTACACAAAAAGAGGCTCATTCGCCCAAACAGGGACTTGAACCCTAGACCCTCATATTAAAAGTCTGATGCTCTACCGACTGAGCTATCTGGGCTCTTACTCGAGAAGCGTGCGTGCTGCGTAGGAACGCACAGCAAAATGAATCGTATTGGTGCAGAAAAAAGAGTGTCCTTCAATGCATTGCGTCTCATTCTTCGAAGATTCAGAACGGCCGTCAATACGTCTGCTATGTCAAAATATATTTGCAAATTAGTGGGAAAGTTGCCTATTAGACTGATGATAATAGTCATTAAAGGAAAATAATGCTAGGAAAAAGAACAAAAACTCACTGCTACTTGTCTGGAAAGCCTCTTCACACTCTTCAATGCTGTTGACTTGCCGCGCTCTTATCGTTATTGTAAACTTGTGTCAAAGGCGCAGTTGTTTGTAGCAAATAGCAAGTCCGCGGCACTCTAGGTAACAGCCAGCGAGTGTACTGACACCTAGCGATTAGAAAATATACACGCACCATATTCTCTCTGAAGCAAGATTCTTCCGAAATAAATAGGAGCGTTTCGTTTTCAGTCCTTTCTCTAAGGGTTCGAACCTGAGAGCTCATGCTTTCAAAGAAGGTCCCAGTTTCAATTCACTCGAACATCCAGAGCACATCAAGGGCACGCGCTGTGCACAAAAATAGTAGTCTGAAGGACGGGGTGAGGAGAGGTGGTGACATGGAGCTCAATTTCATTGGCACCCAGAAAAACTTGCCATGAACCGGATTCGCTGCGGCCATATTGCAGAGTACTAACAACTATATGATAACTGCGAGCTACCGGTCTACCCGACGTGTCCCTGACTACCAAGGGGCCTTGTCATCTTTAGCTTGCAGACTAAACTGTTTCTTACCAAACATAACTCTTTTCAAGGGTAATCCTGTAACAGTGACTTTTTTTCCTTTTATAAAGTTTAAGCTAGGCCTCCAGAAGGTTACAAACTAAAGCAGGCGTATGCTGTCAACGTAGTCGGCAGAATTCGAACCTGCGTGGGGAGACCCCAATGGATTTCAAGTCCATCACCTTAACCACTCGGCCACGACTTCAAGCTGGCTGAAAGGGGCATGTCGTTTGGCTTGGTGCCTTGCAGCGTCGCTGCCCGAGGCCAGTGTAGAGCAGCAAGAACTCAACAACAAAACGTACCGCTCCACAAAAAGAGGCTCGTTCGCCCGAACAGGGACTTGAACCCTGGACCCTCAGATTAAAAGTCTGATGCTCTACCGACTGAGCTATCCGGGCTCTTGTTCGAGAAGCGTGCGTGCTGCGTGGGAACGCACAGCAAAATTAATCGTATTGGCGCAGAAAAAAGAGTGTCCTCCAATGCATTGAGTTTCCTTCTTCGAAGATTCAGAATGGCCGTCAAAACGTCTGCTATGTCAAAATATATTTGCAAATTAGTGGGGATGCATTCTATTAGACTAATGATAAATGATTTCCATTACAGGAGAGTAGGTGTTAAAACTTCATGCTGATTTGTACTCGGCTTTCGCCAAGATAATCACCAACTAAGACGTAGCTTTACAGTAACCTATGCTTCTCCATCCATTTACACTTCTTTCCATCTGGTGACGTGAATCTCCTTCTGTCTGGTGTTAATAGTGTATTGCACGTCAGCACACACAACGGCTGCAACCACAGTGTGGTCCCCCCATAACAACCCTCTGGATTGAGCGGAGTAGGGAACATCTCTTGGGTCTTCAAGTGGGCACCTTCCATCCTCAGTGTTTCGTCGACTAGCCCACGACACCTCAAGAGGGCTCGACAGTGACTCTGGCGTCCCAGAGTCACCCCCCTCCGTCCCCCACTCAACTCAGCCCAGCTTACTGACCTCTACTTCCCTCTTGCTGCTGAGACCTATCCACAATCTCACAATCTCTCCGCAACCCAACCATACGCGCCGACCCGTTTGACTAAGGCTGTCGAGCTCCGCTGGTGGGTTAATATGCAGTTTCAGTGGCAACGGTTCCGTATGGCCTACCACCTACCACAAAACACAATATCTGCCCAACCACCCCTCATTCACGCAATATACACAGGAACGTAATGACTGTAAATACTATACAACCTATACAAATAAACCAACAGTTGCTGCTGAGACCTAACCACAATCTCACAATCTCTCCGCAACCCAACCATGTGCGCCAACCCGTTTGACTAAGGCTGTCGAGCCCCACTGGTGCGTTAATATGCAGTTTCAGTGGCAACGGTTCCGTATGGCATACCACCTAACGCAAAACACAATATCTGCCCAACCACCCGTCATTCGTGCAATATACGCAGGAACGTAATGACTGTAAATACTATACAACCTATACAAATAAACCAACAGACTCTTCAAGTTTTCAAGAAATCTACGAAACCGTAGCATGGCGGCCTGTACACAGCCAGCTAGAATCTTTCCGTCTCAACCACAGCTAGTTGCTGCTCCTTTCTGCTGCTTCAGATAAGTTCTTTACTGTGCGACGCAACTCTTGGCCACTGAATCCGACGTCTCTGAGGAACCGGGTTGTAGAGTGTGCCACAAAACCTCGACAACCCACTTCCATTGGATAAACCTGGACTCTCCATCCTCGCTGTTCTGCCTCAGTGGCCAGATGAGCATACCGCAGTTTCTTCCTCTCATATGCCTCATCTACTGCATCCTCCCATGGCACTGTTAACTCTATCAGTTGAACAATGCGTGCTGATCCAGACCACAAAACAATATCTGGTCGTAGGTAAGTGGTGGCAATCTCAGGTGGAAAAATAAGCCGTTGATCAAGATCAGCCAGCATCTTCCAGTCCCTAGCAGCTTCCAGTTGTCCTGGGCGAGAATTGGTGTTAGCACCTTTTCTTGGTGGTTGCTCGCCTGGGCGGAGGAATATTGTCTTCTGCGTGTAATGTTTTGCTAGAACAGGCGGCAACTTATTGGTCATACTACGGTTGCCTTCCAATGCTAAAGCCAGACATCGCAATACTTGGTCATGGCGCCAAGTAAACCGACCCTGGCTAAGAGCCACCTTACATCCTGTCAAAATGTGCCTTAATGTGGCAGGTGATGAACACAAAGGACAAGAGGGATATCTCCTACCCAGAGGTTTAGGTTCTGCGGTGATGGGAGAACATCATATGTTGACCTAATAAGGAAACTGATCCTACTCTCTTCCATTGACCAAAGGTCTTGCCAGCCCATTTTGCGTTGTTCCACACTCTCCCATCTCATCCACTCTCCCTGCTTGGCCTGGGAAATGGCCTTTATACATCTCATCCTCTCCTCCTGCTTTCGCACCTCGTTGACTACCAGCTTCCTCCTTTGAGCTGGGCCTGCCTTGTGCCATTTAGAAGGAGCTAAACTGAGCCCAAAACCCCCTCTTCCATGCTGTACCTGTCCCACGATATCCCCAATTGGAAGGTCAGCCTTTGCCTCTACTACAGATTTCTTTGCTGACCACTTTCTACCAGTTTTTACCACAGGGGCTGCCTCCCTTACACATTTGTCGCGTGACTCTGCTAAAGTCATTTCCAGTCTGACCTTGGCACACTTAAACTCCTCAGTTAAAGCAGAGACTGGCAGCTGCAATACTCCTTTACTATAAAGTCCCACTCTGCTGAGGCAGCGTGGAACTCCCAACCATTTCCTGATGTATGAACTTATTAACGCTTCCAGCTTATCCACTGTTGTCAAAGAAACCTCGTACACAGTCAGTGGCCACAGCAACCTTGGCAGTAGACTGAAGGGGGTGGATTGGTATCCACTGCTGCTTCAATGTATATGTAATGATTGATTATAATTAAGGTATTAATCAATATTTTTCCTTCTAAATATCAAATGAGTTGAATGACTTCTCTGGAGATTTTACTTTATTTATATAAGTTACCAGTGTGATTACTGAAATGTTCTTTTCATGTATTCTTTAATGTCTGTATTTGATATCTGAATGCAGTGCTTGCTTATTTAACCCAGCTTCCAGAAATGAAGTAGGGACTTGTTTTGTGTTTGAGAAAGGTCTTCAATGTGTTAAAACATGTAGGGGTCATTGAAGCCAATAGTTTAAGGGGTCATTTCTTTGTTAAAGCCTTTCTTTCCAGTTAGACTAAAGTTTAGCTATCCTTGAGAGAAAGAACGCATTATCTTGATGTTTTGAGAGGACTCTCCTGTTTATAGTGAGAGCCCGGCCAAATCCAACCTTGGAAAAGCGGTGTGTCGGTGTGTGTGTTAGTCTTCTTGGTTACAGGTTAAGGAACCACTGGCATTATTGGAGATTGACTGAGTTGTTGTTCTGGACATGCTGGCGCCCAGCAACCCAAATCTGCGACCTGGAAGGTCATGACGTGCCTAACTTCAGCTGCATAATTGATGGAGATATGCTTCAGTCTATCTGTATATGTGTGGAAAATTACTGTGTTTATCTATTTCATAGCCAATGAGAATCATTCATCCTGTAAGCAATGACGTAGCTTAGACCTTGGAAATCGTATAACTGCTGTGATCTTTGTAACTGTAAGCGGGGCGGCCTACGAACTCCTGTGCGAGTATTGAAGCTGACTTCTGCTGATGAAACTGCAAACTATCTTCAGTAAATATTTTCTTAAATTTTTTAGAATTCTGACTCTGGGTCTTCATTCTTCATATCTGGTTCTGGGTCTTTAACTGTACACCCCTTACAAGAACAAACTGAAAGCACCAGAGTTTCAGTTTGCCTGGTAGAGCACAGCTGTTTATGCTCTTCAACCCTTCCACTGCTTGTCGTCTAACTTCTCCCACTCGAACTGTGTCCTTTAGATCCCCATCGTACCATCTCCCTAGACTCTTCACTGGCTTCTGAGAAACTGTTGGTATTGCCTCACCATTAATGAAGAATGTTTTATCTACTACCTTGCTTTAATTATTGAGATTCTCCTTGATTTAGAGGGCTTAAATTGCATTCGTGCCCATTCAATATTATCTGTTAACTTCCCCAATAACCGATTAGTGCAGGCTACCGTTGTAGTCATGGTTGTCATGTCATCCATGTATGATCTGATTGGTGGTAGTCGCATCCCAGAAGCCAATCACTCTCCTCCTACTACCCATTTTGATGCCCTAATGATTACTTCCATTGCCATGGTAAAAGCCAGTGGAGAAATGGTGCATCCTGCCATTATTCCAACCTCTAAGCATTGCCATGTAGTGCTGAATTCTGGAGTTGAGAAACTAAATTGAAAATCTCCAAAATAGGCTTTCACTAAATTTGTAATCGACATCGGTACCCTGAAAAAACCAAATGATGCCCAAAGAAGCTCATGCGGCACTGAACCATATGCATTAGCCAAATCCAGGAATGTCACGTGGAGATCCCTCCTCTCCATTTTAGCTGATTGAATTCGTTGCCAGATAACACTGATGTGTTCTAAGCATCCTGAGAATCCTGGAATGCCCGCTTTTTGAACTGAAGTGTCAATGAAGCCATTCTTTAATAGCTAGGTTGACAATCTCTGAGCAATAATGCTGAAGAAAATCTTGCCTTCGACGTTTAATAGTGAAATAGTGCGAAACTGACTGATGCTTGTAGCATCTTTTTCTTATAGTAATTAATAATAGTAATTAAAGGAAAATAATGTTAGGAAAAAGAACAAAAACTCACTGCTACTTGTCTGGAAAGCCTCTTCACACGCTTCAATGCTGTTGACTTGCCGCGCTCTTATCGTTATTGTAAACTTGTGTCAAAGGCGCAGTTGTTTGTAGCAAATAGCAAGCCCGCGGCACTCTAGGTAACAGCCAGCGAGTGTACTGACACCTAGCGATTAGAAAATATACATGCACCATATTCTCTCTGAAGCGAACCGGGGTTGCTGCGGCCACAACGCAGAGTACTAATCACTATACGATCACGGCGAGCTACCGGTCTACCCGACGTGTCCCTGACTACAAAGGGGCCTTGTCATCTTTAGCTTGCAGACAAAACTGTTTCTTACCAACATAACTCTTTTCAATGGTAATCCTGTAACAGTGACTTTTTTTTCCTTTTATAAAGTTTAAGCTAGGCCTTCAGGAGGTTACAAACTAAAGCAGGCGCAAGCTGTCAACGTAGTCGGCAGGATTCGAACCTGCACGGGGAGACCCCAATGGATTTCTAGTCCATCACCTTAACCACTCGGCCACGACTGCAAGCTAGCTGAAGGGAGCATGTCGTTTGGCTTGCTGCCTTGCAGCGTCGCTGCCCGAGGCCAGTGTAGATCAGTAAGAACTCAACAACAAAACGTACCACTCCACAAAAAGAGGCTCGTTCGCCCGAACAGGGACTTTAACCCTGGACCCTCAGATTAAAAGTCTGATGCTCTACCGACTGAGCTATCTGGGCTCTTACTCAAGAAGCGTGCGTGCTACGCGGGAACGCACAGCAAAATGAATCGTATTGGCGCAGAAAAAAGAGTGTCCTCCAATGCATTGCGTTTCATTCTTCGAAGATTCAGAACGGCCGTCAATACGTCTGCTATGTCAAAATTTATTTGCAAATTAGTGGGAATGCAGCCTATTAGGCTGATGATAACAGTCATTAAAGGAAAATAATGCCAGGAAAAAGAACAAAAACTCACTGCTACTTGTCTGGAAAGCCTCTTCACACTCTTCAATGCTGTTGACTTGCCGCGCTCTTATCGTTATTGTAAACTTGTGTCAAAGGCGCAGTTGTTTGTAGCAAATAGCAAGTCCGCGGCACTCTAGGTAACAGCCAGCGAGTGTACTGACACCTAGCGATTAGAAAATATACACGCACCATATTCTCTCTGAAGCAAGATTCTTCCGAAATAAATAGGAGCGTTTCGTTTTCAGTCTTTTCTCTAAGGGTTCGAACCTGAGAGCTCATGCTTTCAAAGAATGTCCCAGTTTCAATTCACTTGAACATCCAGAGCACATCAAGGGCACGCGCCGTGCACAAAAAGAGTAGTCCGAAGGACGGGGTGAGGAGAGGTGGTGACATGGAGCTCAATTTCAATGGCACCCCGAAAACCTTGCCGTGACCCGGATTCGAACCGGGGTTGCTGCGGCCACAACGCAGAGTACTAACCACTATACGATCACGGCGAGCTACCGGTCTACCGGACGTGTCCCTGATTACAAAGGGGCCTTGTCATCTTTAGCTTGCAGACAAAATGGTTTCTTACCAACATAACTCTTTTCAAGGGTAATCCTGTAACAGTGACTTTTTTTCCTTTTAAAATGTTTTAAGCTAGGCCTCCAGAAGGTTACAAACTCAACGTAGTCGGCAGGATTCGAGGGGGGGTTTGGGGGGGGTGGAGAGAAGAAAAGAGGGAGGAAAGGGAGAAAAAGAAGAGGAGAAAAAAGGAGCAAAACGTACAATATATTAATTTTTATCTACTTTCTTATCTTCTCAACATTGTTTACACACAGTTCTGCACTTATTGCAAGGTTTGCAAATAGCATCACTTCATCACTTTAATTAAAGTATCATCACTTTAATTTCATGTCTCTTGCGGGATTCGAACCTATGCCGTGGCAATATCGCTTGCATCTTCGCTTGTTCTCTAGTCTCGTAGTGCATTTCGGAAGTACTACATGCAATGCATTGTGGGTAACGTAGTCATTTTTAACACAGGAACTCTTTTCCATATAAATCCCTACAGTAGTAACCCTGTGATTATGCAATTATGCACATGAATGCATTTAAAGCAAACGCTCTTGTAAGTAAACATATTTTGTGATGTTAACAAATCAATATTCAAATAATTAACTCAAAATGTCACATGCTACATTTAAAGCTATAACAGTATTAACAGTGTATAAATGTAAATAACTCTCCCATCATGTTTCCCCTCCTTTTTTTGTAAACTCAATTATTTGAAAGACTACATCTGTGCAGCACAAGTGAATAAAACATATTCCAAATTGAGTGTTGGGTTTTGTGAATAAATGTAAAATGATTCTGCAAGTAATTCTGGCTTTAGTTTTAACAATTACATTCAATGGTTGACACTCACTGTCCTGGTATTCAAGAGGAAATTACTTAAAAACGTGAAGACTGTTATTGGCTCCAATAAAATTATTAAACTTTATTGTAACAGACAGACAAGTAATGGTGACAGCAATTATACACTCTTCCTCCAGTCATCCAGGGTCAGTCCTGATGCTGGACAGTACCACTGCCCCTTCAGCTGGGTGTGTCCAGTCCTTTTATTTTGTCCTGTCCAAACCCCTTGCAGGTGTAGTGGTACTTTTCGTTTGTCAGCCTCTTCCGTGGCGGTTCCCCCTTTGACACTAGCTCCTCATCCTCATGGGCAGCTTTTTTCAGCTATTGGAACATGTCTCAATAAACGTAAACTATTAGAGATTGCAATGAATCTATCATATATATAAAATCAGATACAAATAGGATTGGTATGAATAATAATGCTTTGTTATTAACAAAATGTTATGATAATAATTATGACCGCCGCTACATCTTGTAATAATAATGAGAAAAGAAGGAGAAAATGCATATTAAATTATGTCATAAATTATTTTTTAATTAAATACTGATTGGGCCAACAAGTTGCACACTCTTGCCAGGATTTGCACCTGGAGTCTCCCACCCAAAGGATGGACGTGTTACTATTACACCACAAGAGTTGTTTTTTTTGTTTGTTTTCATGGCGCCAAGTAAACCGTAGATCACATAGATCAGCAACTATCCTATGTATTTAGTTTTTTGAAAATAGTTGCAACAGCAACTAATTTTTTTTTTCTATTTGCAACAGCAAACATACTTTTTTCTACTTTATTTTCTTGCTTGTTTTTTCTTTGCAGATGGTTTGAACAGTGAATGTGAACATTTTCTTAAAATAAATAAAACATATTATTAAAAATATTTATAAAAAAGAATGTATTAGGTGCATTTACAAAGAGCTTCTCCACTCCTCAAGGGTCTGTCCAGATGCAGGGCAGTACCATTTGCCACGTACCTGTGAGTGTCCAGTTTGCTTTGATTTAGGTTGACCACACAGCTTACACTCATAGTGGTAGCTCTCTTTTGCCTTTCTCATCTTTGGGGGCTCACCTTTCCTCAGTCGCTCCTGGTTCTCAAGGGCTGCCTTGCGTAATCGCCATTCACGCTGGCGATTAAAGGGATCTAGTGCTTGGTGAGGGAACCTAGGTTGGTCGGGACAGTAGGAGGTGGATGAACAGCCCTGGGTGGATGCTGAGGGTGGTGGTTGGGTGGCAGGCCAGCCCTGGATGGATGCTGAGGGTGGTGGGTGGGTTGCAGACCAGCCCTAGGTGGATGCTGAGGTTGGTGGGTGGGTTGCAGACCAGCCCTGGGTGGATGCTGAGGGTGGTGGGTGGGTTGCAGACCAGCCCTGGTTGGAGGACCAGCCCCGGGTGGATGCTGAGGGTGGTGGGTGGGTTGCAGACCAGCCCTGGTTGGAGAACCAGCCCTGGGTGGATGCTGAGGGTGGTGGGTGGGTTGCAGACCAGCCCTGGTTGGAGGACCAGCCCTGGGTGGATGCTGAGGGTGGTGGGTGGGTTGCAGACCAGCCCTGGTTGGAGGACCAGCCCTGGGTGGATGCTGAGGGTGGTGGTTGGGTGGCAGGCCAGCCCTGGATGGATGCTGAGGGTGGTGGGTGGGTTGTAGACCAGCCCTGGGTGGATGCTGAGGTTGGTGGGTGGGTTGCAGACCAGCCCTGGGTGGATGCTGAGGTTGGTGGGTGGGTTGCAGACCAGCCCTGGGTGGATGCTGAGGGTTGTGGGTGGGTGGAGGACCAAACATGAGAGTGTGCCAGGGGTGCCTGGTAAGAAGACCAGCTCTGGTAGTGTGTTGGGGATGGCTTGTAGGCAGAGGACCAGCCCTCCATACAGCTGTTTTGAGAGGAAGCAGCATCGTGTTTGGCAATAGCTGCGTCTCCCCCACCTGTCTGTGGAATAGCAGGTGTTCTGGAACTGTGTCGCTGGCGGATTTTTGCCTCGCCCTCACGGTTCTCAGGCTCCTGGAACTCCAAAAGAGTGTGTCCATGCTGAACTGGCTGTGATGGTAGGTCACGAACCTCCAGGAGGGATTTTTTAGCCACGGCAATCTGCTGTGGAAGCTGCACACCCTGAAGTAAAGAACCCCGTTCAGTTCTCTTTTGGCAATCATGCAGCCTGCAGAGACAGAAAACAAAACACACACAAGAGTTTTTCAGAACATTTTTCAGTGTGTTAATTGTTAAAAATTTTGTTCAAATATGCAATTCAATCAATTAATGAAGATATTAAAGATGAACTCACCAGGAGGACACAGTGGTGTTGTTTATGTTTACCAGTACCAGGTCACTCCTGTCCATGATCTCTCTGCAGTCCTCAACTAGCTGCTTGATGTGAGAGTATGCCATGACAATAGACTGGGGTATGGCAAATGTCCTCCCTTTATTGTCCTTTGGCCTATTTCTGGCTTCCTTGTACTCTTTGTACAGCTTGAGAGCAACACACTCTGAAATTCTGTTTTGGTCTGGTCTGTGAGCAGCCTGACCATGGACCATGAACAATCTGCAAATAGATGACCAGATCACATAGTGCTCATTATATATGCATGTTCACATATTGACATAAATACATTGATACAAATACTAAAGAATATAGCTATATGAGATGTGGATACCTCTCAGCTGCTTGCCGGCCTGGAGCAGAGCCACTGCGCTTTCTTGAAGCCCTCCAAGGTCCTGGCAACGTTGTTTTTTTTGCTCTTGAGGGTGTATCTGGTGGGGGTCTGGTCAAAGACACTTAGATGTGAGTATAACCTCAAAATCTCTGCCACTTCAGCATTGGAGAGTTTTGTTATAGTTCGGTTAAGCCCAACCAGGTAACCTGCCAAGGCATCAACTGCCTCCCATCCAGGAATCCCTCTGGCATCACACCTAGTGTCCTGTTACAAGAATTGAACCAATAAACACCATAAAATTTTAAACATCTGGTACAAGAGCAAATATAAAGAAGCCCACATTTCTGATGGTGAAACATTATCCACTTTACCGTAGCTGGAGTGACGAGCACACTCTCCTCAAATGGGGTGAGGACGGGACTTGCGGAGGCATCTCTCTCATCAAATCGGGTGAGGACGGGCCCAGAAGAGGCATTACTCTCCTCCAATGGGGAGTAGATGGGCCCAGCAGAGGCATTACTCTCCTCCAATGGGGAGTAGATGGGCCCAGCAGAGGCATCACTCTCCTCCAATGGGGACCTGGGATCTGGCCAGGGCCTAGGGCCTAGGGCCACCGCTTCCAAATTGCTGAGGTGATTAATAAAAGTATACACAGAATAAAGAATAAATAAAGAATAAACAATCTTTTACATTTTTTGTGTCTCTTCTACATTAAAAATGAACTGTTTATTAGTTTTAAAATATTTTTTTGATGTCTGATATACTCTTGATATAATATTACCTGCAATGTGAGGTCATGAGCCTGTGGTACGGTCACATCAGGACATTCGTCCTCGAGGACTTCATCCAAGATCTCAGGCAGGATGTACCTCACCAATACCAATCTGCTGGCTCATAAGATCTCCTCTGTTGGACTGTACCAGAAGATATTCTACAGCAATACGCTCTCCTGCAATAAGTATTCACCAAGGGAAAAATTATTGTTTACTTGCCTACCATGTCACAATATAGGTCTGATCATCATCAACAGCAGACTTTTCTTACCGTTAGGTTTCCCAGGGGGGATAAACTCTGGAAGAAGAGGTTTTCCCAACACTTTGTTGCTGAGCGTATTCACATTGGACATCAAACGAATGTTATTCTTGTGTTGTTGTTGCATCTCCACCCGGATGAGACAAAAAACAGGATCACTGATTACAACAAATTAAAACAATATTATGTCAACATTCAATAGCAAAATATACCATATGTGTGTGAGGTTTTAACATGCCTGGAATGAAAGCAAACTGGTGCTTATGAAAGCTTTCCAGAGAGGAGGACCCTCTGCTGCATCTTAGCACATCCAGTGTCTTCTCTCCTTTCTCCAGCCCTGACCCAATGTTTGTGTAAAGCTGCACTCCTGGTGGATCCTGAATGCAGGCAAGGTGCTTTTGCTGTACCTCCCACACTTGAGACATGCGTTCATGGTTTATAAGGTGCAGCCCAGTGCCGTCCACAAGGTGCCACATGGAGTCAAGAAGACTTTTGATGAGGGCACGAGTCTCCTCCACTCCACGGGTTTTCCTGCGGCAGTGCTTGGCTAGCTCTTTAGAGCTGATGCTCGCCAACACCTGGGCATCTGTTGGCTCGTGGCCCTGATGCTTTTGCCTCAGCTCTGACCGCTTCGCCTCTTTCAGATGACAGATGTCCTGGTAATCCCATTCAAAAATGCAACTCGACAATTTGGAGCAACGTACCGTACAGTGGATGGTGTTCTGTGGTGAGACCGTTGGTGAATCGCCTCATAAAGTGGAACACATCCAACCGCACAGTGGACGTCCATGGCCGAAACCAATGGAGAACTGGGCTCACTCCTGTGTAAAAGCATTTTTTGGTTTGTATTGTCACCAACTGCCTTAATTTGGCAAAAAAAACATCAACACAAATTACAGGAAACCCACCTCTGTCACTGCAACAGTCTCTATCCACATAGATAGCAGCTGGCTGTGGCTCACCAGCATCCCTGTACCGTTGAACGATCACAAGTCATCCAGCCCAGCCCCCTCGCCGGTTGTGAGGACCGAGTTGAGGACCTGACCATACTCGTTCCCCATGTAAAAGCAATTTTCAGAGGTTAACAAAAACCAGCATCAAAAGGTGTAAGAAAACTTTCAAGAGGCAAATTGTAATAAAGAGAAAAGGTTTATTCTGTATGAGGATTCTTTTCACAAACCGCAGCTACCCAGTTTCGAAACAGAATGCCTGTTAGACTCAACAAAACATAGACATTTTATACAGCTCTCAGTCATCATAACCCCTCCTACCAAGTTTCTGTAATTTTCCTTAAAGATATCCTATATCTTTAACTGGTTTGGGCTGGTTTTCTACCCCCCTGGACAGGTCAAACTGTCCTTTGTCCCTGAAAAACCAAAAGGCCTTCATTTACGACCTAAATTACCTCCTGCTTCTCTCAGAAGAGGGTATGGGACTTTATTTTATTAGTAAATGACCCCCTGTATTCTCCTGACTAACTTACTTCTCGGGCTCTAGGTGTCTGTCTTCCTGGCCCATCTGGTTTTATTACGTTTGTTCTTTCCTGTTCCCCTTCAGCTGCCAGAAACCCTCACAGAAACACATGATAAAAATGAAATTAACAGTTTGGAAACAAATGAATATAAGTAATACTGAATTTTTCTGTAACAGTTTCCTCCTCTTTATCATTCTCTGATAAACTATATATAAAAATTCAGCCTTGTTTTTTTTCTAATTTTAATCCAACCCATTATACTATTAAATCTTAAGAATAGAATTAATTCAAGTCTTTACATCACAGTTATACTCTTCATGTCTGATTTTCATATAGCTGATCATTTTACTTGGACTTGATCAAAATTTAGAAGGGAACTAAAAACTTAGGCTGTTTTCGTAAGGATAGGCCCTTAATTACTTAGCAAGCAAATAAATATTTATATGAAGCTGGGCTAAATCATAAACACTGTCATTGCACCTTTGACTTGGATCAGTCACCTCAATATAAACAAGAAATAGTATAGATCACATTAGTAGAAGAAGAAGAAAATAAAAATAAAAAGAATAAAAATAAAAACAGTAAATAAAACAGTAAAACAATACTATCAAAATTTAAACAATCAAACATAGTTTAGAAAATCCCTTTCATGTTCCTCAGAAAGGCAAAGAGAGAGAATTTATCACATCTCTGTGTAAATGTCATAGCTGTCATAATCACCACACTGCTCTTCATTAGTTGCTGGGTACCTGGTCAGTTTCACTGCTTGAACTGATGTTACTGTGCTAACTGTTCCCGCCCTGATCAGTCTCTGTACTGAGCTGGAAACGCACTTCATAATACATTGTAAACAGAACAGAATTAATAACCCCATACCAGCAATTGGCAAGACAATTTGGATTATCCGGTAGAACCACCCTGACCACATAGACATCAGCCACCCCGCCCACTGACTACCAGTAGCTGGGGAGGGCTCCTTTACGGCTTCTCTCATGTGATCAATGATATTGGTTATGTTATCACTGTAATCAGGAATGTTAAAACAACATGATACCCCCAGCATTTTACAGACTCCACCCCTTTCTGCAGTAAGAATATCGAGAGCTAAACGGTTTTGAATAACTGATTCTCTTAATTGACGCATTTCCTCGCTTATTAATGTCAAAGCATTTTCCGTGCTATTGGCTATCGCTAATACTGTCCATGCTAACCCATTAATCTTATTAATTGTTACCGCTGTACCCACCCCTAAGAAGATTGACCAACCTATATTTTCTCCCGGTGTTGTCCATGGGTCAGTTAATGTATACCCCGCATAATGATTTGGCAAAGCCCCAGGCAAGATCTTAACATCTCGCTTCTCCCTTTTACCTACTTTGTTTGGCAAATACACAGAAGTTCCCACATTCATTAAAGCTGGATAACAGCAACCTGACCAGTCTTTTCTAGGCAAACGGTGATAAGCTCTGTTGCCACACACCCACACCGCAGCTGGTGAACTTTCGCTCGGTTTGTTGAATGGGCATGTGAAGTTGATTTCTTTGTTGTTGATGACCGCTGTACAATTGTCCATTGTTCTGTCATGTACGTTGATTTTGATCCTGCAGTCAGACCATCCAGTCCTTAGCAGTCTTGGTCTGTTGAAACAGACGCAAACGTCACCCTGGACATATGTTACTCTCAAAGGTGGAATTGCTATGTCAGTGTTGTTGTACTGCTGTATATGTTCACAGTTGTCAGCAGGCTGTTTCGTTGGTGTCCTTCCTTCCTCCAGGTCCACAACAGTTATTAGCACATCAGTCATTTGTTGAGGAATAAGACACTTAGTTTCATTGACTGTTGCTGTCCTCAGAGGGACAGCTTTCCAGGCATGAGATATTTGCAGACACATCCAGCAACTCGTTTTGATCTCCAATTCCTCTTTCTGTAGCATTGCCAGTGCGCAGGCTTTGTTCCCTTGGCATTTCATCATGGCTTTCCGCACTTCAGGATTTATTTGACCTCTGCTTATGTCTTCGTTTCCCATCCAGGCCAGTTCCTCTTCAGTAGCTTGTTCGACCTCGGGCGGCACAGGTGACAAGAAAGGTGTCGTCGTTGTTTCTGTTCGTGGTCTGGTTGCCTCGATTACCATAATGTCTACTGTCTCATACCAGTCAGTTTCAGTCAAGTCCAGGGCACAGTAATATCTGCCTTGGTCCGTACGTGTCGCATGTTTCAATGTTACTCTCATCCCGTATCTGTTGTTACTCATTTCATCTACAGTGTGCACCTGAAATCTTTCATCGTATTCCGTCCTATAGTGATGAGCGTATGCTTTTACGTCGGTCCACTTACATGGGCTTTCGCAGAAGTAGAAATGTGCGTACTCTTCAGTCTGTCCATCGCATCCGAGACAGTTCTTTTCGAATGGGTTGCACTCAAAAGTCACACTTGATCCCTCTTCTATCGTGATGATGCTTCCGTGCAGTCCTCTCACCGGCTCCACTTCCGTGAATGTGTCTCTTTTATCACGTTGTCTGATGGTGCTGTTCAGCACAGATGTTTCAGTCCAGTTGGTGTGTTTTTCCCCGGGCCACACTTTCAAACCCTCAGTGGAGCATAAATTTATCAAAATAGTCACTGATATCAAAGTTAAAATGGAAGGTTCACACATTCCTGACAGTCTGGATAGATGCCATGGCTTTGAACGATCCATCTTGTACAATACTGCAACTGTGTTGTGTCAGAGAATACCTTTTTAAAACGCTCAGAGTCTTATCAGTCTTTGTTGATATACAGTGTATGGCCTGACACTGATCGTCTCGTGTTTCACTCCGCTCGTCGCTGCTGTCTGCACACTGGTCTCACCACTCCCCCCTGAGTGACTTTGCACCTGTACTTCTGGCGTTCTGGCTTGACTTTAGGGCTTATTGTTGAGCTTGTTGTCGTCCTTGGGGCTCCTCCTCCTGTTGCTCTTCCGATATGGGTGGAACTCTCCTGCAGTGATTGGCATGCACCCACGTGGCTCGTTCTCCGACCTTCACCGCCGTATGCGTGATCAGCAAAACTTGGAACGGTCCTAGCCACCGTTTCGCCCTCCAGTTCTTTCTCCTGAGGTCACGGATCACCACGTAATCACCCGGCCTGATCGTATGCAGGAACGTCTCAGCAACCTTCCCCTGGGCAGCTTTGACCTGCACAGAAATGTTGGATAACAGACACGACATTTCTTTGCAGTAATTCAACATTTCATTTTCACACATATCAGTCGATGGAAGCCTGCGTTTTCCCCCTTCTATTCCCATGAATGGTGGTCTACCAAAGAGAATTTCGAATGGGCTCAAATTAGTTTTGACTCTTTTTCTCATCCTCATGTACATCAACACGGTTGGGAGTGCTTTCACCCATGAGAGTCCAGTTTCCTCACAACATTTTGCCAATTTGTTCTTTATCGTTTGGTTTGCACGTTCCACAGCTCCCGCGCTGGAGGGTTTATAGGCGCAATGCGTTCTCATATTAATTCCTAAGAACTGACCCACCTGTTTTATTATCTCATTGACAAAGTGTGTTCCGTTGTCAGAACTGATTTTTCTTGGAACTCCCCATCTTGGGACAATCTCGGTTAGCAGAGCTTTGGCTACTGCTGCCGCGTCTTGTTTCGAGGTTGGGAAAGCCTCGACCCATTTCGACCACATGTCTACCATTACCAAACAATATTTTTGCTTTCCGCACGGGGTTAATTCAATGAAATCGATCATTAAATATTCAAATGGCCCCTCCGGGGCTGGCTGACTTGCCAGTGGTGTTTTAATGCCTCGTGCAATGTTATATGTGGTGCAAATCACACATCTTTTGCAAAAATTCTCAGCGTATATTGTGAAACCTTTGGTAAACCACAATTCTCTCATTTGCATAATCATCCCTTCCTTTGATGCATGGTCCAACCTGTGCATTAATTTAGCATAATGTGGGAAAAAATGGTTAGGCAAACATGGCTTTCCATCGACAGATCTCCATACACCATCAACAAGGCTGCAGCCTGACGTCTTCCATTTGTTTTTCTCAGCTCCTGTGGAAAAAGACTGCATGCTCTGTAAACAAGGAGAAATGTCATTGTTAAGGTTAATGTCAACTTGTGCGCAAGTGGCGCCACTGTTATGAGCTTCAGTCTGCTTTGCTGCCGCTGCTTTCGCAGCCATATCAGCTCTGGCGTTGCCTGTTGATATGGAACTTTTATCATTAGTATGCGCTGCGCATTTACAAATTGCAATCTTGCCTGGTAGCAAAATGGCCTCTAACAGGTCAGATACCAATGAAGCGTTCAGTATCGGTCGTCCGTCTGACTTTAAGAATTGTCTGTGCTTCCACAAAGCACCAAAGTCATGCGTGACTCCAAAAGCATAACGCGAATCTGTGTAAATCGTCACACAGTTATCAGTCATCAGTTTACATGCTTCAGTCAAAGCGACTAATTCAGCTGCCTGTGCAGAGTAATTACATGGTAATTTGCCAGATTTCACAGTTTCAAATTCAGTCGTTACAGCATAGCCTACGTTATTTTGTCCTGTTTGTGGATCTTTTGACGCAGATCCATCCACAAACAGGATATTGTCACAATTATCAAGCGGAACGTCCATCAAATCTGGACGCGGTGTGCACACCTGTTCAAGCAGTGACAGACAACAGTGATGTTCCTCGCCGTCCTCCTGTGTGGGCAGGAGGGTGGCAGGGTTCAGTGTTGTGCATCTTTTCACAGTTATGTTTGGCATGTCCAACAAAATTGTATGATACCTCAGCCATCGGGCTGTAGACAAATGTGATGTTCTCTGCTCCTGCAAAATCATGGACACCGCATGTGGGACCTCCAAAGTTAAATCAGCATAGCCTACAAACTCTCTTGAGGCCATGACGGCCAATTCAGCTGCCGCCACTGCCCGGAGACAGTGTGGCAATCCTTGAGCCACAGGATCGAGTTTTGTTGAAAAATAGGCCACAGGTCTCAATCGGTCACCATGTGTCTGCAGGAGGACAGAAGTCATATAACCATTCTTTTCATCAACCATCTGTGTGAACGGACGGTCCACATCCGGAAGGCCTAACGACGGAGCCATAGACAGTTGTGCTTTCATGTTATTAAATGCTGTTTCAGCTTCACTTGTCCAAACAAGTTTGTCACATGGCTTCAGCCCTTTCCCTGTTGTCAGGGCTCGTAAAGGCTGTTCTAAAATGGCATAATTGGGAATGAACGTACGACAATAAGCACACATTCCCAAAAATGACAACATCTGTTTTTTTGTTACGGGCTTTGGCACTTCTTTTATGGCCTGCACCCTCTTTTGTGACAGTGTTTTGCTGTTCTGTTTAATAACATGCCCCAGGAATGTTACTTCCTGTTTCACAAACTGCAGCTTTGAAAGGCTTGCCCTGTGCCCCTCCCTCTCAAGATGCTTCAGGAGAGTCAAAGTGTCAGACCTGCAAACAGACTCATTTACTGAACAGATTAAAAGGTCATCGACATAAGAGAGAAGTGCGGTTCCCTCTGTCAAAGTTAGATTATCAATACTTCTCCTGAGCGCCTCGTTATATATCGTTGGACTTTCGCAGTAGCCCTGACATAATCGAGTAAATGTGTAACCTTTACCATTGAAATCGAACGCAAACCAAAACTGGCTTTTCTCATCGACCGGAACACTAAAGAAAGCATTGGCCAAATCCACCACAGTGAAATACGTTGCATTTTGCGGAATTTGTGACAGGATAGTATACGGATTGGGCACTCTGGGAGCTCTTGCAATGACAGATGAATTTACCGCCCGGAGGTCCTGAACGAACCGCCATTCGATTGGATGATTTCTGTCACGTATCTTTTTTACAGGAAAAATTGGAGTTCTGACTGGTGAATCATCACAGGGCCTGATTATACCCTCTTTCAATAAAGCATCAAACACTGGTTTTATGCCCTCTAATGCTTCACGTTTCAGGGGATATTGCGCTTTACATGGTCTGAAATCAGATTTTGGTATAATTACCCCTGGCTCACATCCTTTTATAAGCCCCACATCATATTTGGTTTTTGCCCACAATTTCGGTGATATTTGTGCCAAAGAAATATCAATTTCTGAAGCAGAAATATCCCCCTCCCCCTGTGCTGTCACATTTCTCCCAATAGCAGTCACATTTCTCAGGACCCCAACCTCAAAGTCACAGTTTGATTTAAATGCCCCCACACTCTCACTCTCTGCTGTCTGTGAATCAACTTTCACCCAGTCTGTGGCTAATAAACATTCTTTCACAAAAAAGCCCACATCTCTCCACTGCTGGCTTATGGTCTTCGACACAGATAAATGGCATACGGTGTTCTCTGTCATGAGATAACAACCTTTCTGACTCTCATTCAACACTGCAGACAGCGCACACACATTTTCATTCCAGAAAATCTTGTCAAATTTCACACTTTCATTTTCCACAGAATTAAACCACATCTTTTCAAAGTCTGAATCTCGCTCTGCCACGACATGTGATGTACAATGCATTTTATCATTGGTCATAAAATCTGTGTTGACTGGGTTTGTTCGACTTTTTGCCAATTTCAAAATTTTCTCTGCCCAATCAACATCTGTTACCTGCCATTCATATGCCCATTTCGGCTCAAATTTAGAACAAGTAATTTGTGGTGTTTCCTCAATGCTGATCCCATAGGGATCAGCAGAGAGGGACAAATTTAATTTGCACATCAAATCACGAGCCATCAGAGGTGCTGGACAGTTAGGGGACCACACAAACTCGTGGTTGAACAAACGACCGCTTTCTGTCTCGCACTCTAATGGTTCTGTTAACCGGTCAGAGAGCAAATGGCCCGAGGCCGATGTGCTTTCATACACTTTTCCGGTTAATTTCGGAACACATGGTAAATCACATGGTCGTAACGTGGACTGACAGGCTCCTGAATCCACAAGAAAATCGATTACTACCCCATTGACTAATATTGGATAAATTGGCATTTCAGAATACCCTGTACTTTTGTACAACTTAACACGTTCATCAATCACACACAAAGATTTGCAAGGAGTTTTTTTTTCATTGCAGGTAGCAGAAAATAAATCAGTGTATATGTTTGTGTGTGCGTCATGTTTGTGTGTGTTAGTAAAAATGATTTCACTTCCCTTTGCTGTAGCCAGAGATTGACTTCCTAGAGCTGAACCCTCTCCGTCCCGCTCTCCTGCCCTCTCGGTTCAATCAGACTTTATGTTCGGACACGCGCTGCTCCAGTGTCCGTCCTTCCTGCACACTCTGCATCTTGTACAGTCTCGGTGCGCGTGTGCATTTGTCGAGCAAACATAACAGTTCCATTTTCCTCCAGCAGCTTTTCCTCTCTGTCCCTTTCGATTAGCAGGGTTTGAATGGGAAAACGCAGGTTTGTTAGGTTGTTGTTGTTGCACAACTACCATTGTGAGGGGCTTTTTCTTGTCTTTCTTTTCCTCGAGCTCCTCTTCGGCGTGAATAGCGTGCTGCAGCGCTGAAGTCAAACGGCCGTTTTTCCACTCCACATAACTTGACTTTGTCCCTCTCTTGACTTCGGGTCTCAGTCCTCGCATAAAATATCCCATCAAATGACTCTCCCAAGTACTTGGTTTTGTTCCCCTATCTGCGGGCTCAAGTAAGCCACTGTACTGTGCAAATGTCTCAAAAAGTCTGAAATAATAGCTGCTTACCGATTCTTCTTTTTCTTGGATACAGCATGTGATTTTTTCAGTGTCCACACGCGGAGGAAAGGCTGTGCTGATGGCGGTGGAGAAATTTTCCACTTCTTTCTTGTATGAGTCGTTGCTTTCATGGTCCCAGTCTGCGTGCACCCTTCTCACGTCTGTTTTTGCCAGCTTTCCGGCCACTTTGCCCCACTTTACAGCGCCCATTTTCACAGTCAGCAGTCGTTTTAATTCTTGTGTGGTCGGGCTGAATTCTCTGCATATCGCAAGCAGTTCACTGGCAAACCGTTCACCCGCGTCTTGTGGGTCTGGTAGATGTGCCATAGCGTCCTTCATATCAGACATTGTCCAGGCTCTGAAGACTAGTATTGGCCCGTCCGTGCCAGCAACTTCAACCATCGGAGCCGTCACATTCGACATTTTGAATTTTGCCGCTGTAAAACTGACCTTTTCTGGCTTGGCTTGTGATCTTGTCAACATTTGCTGTTCGCTTGGTTCCGGTCTCCTCTCGCCTTCTTCGCTGCTTGTCGCGGTCCGTGCTGAGGAGTCTGTCTCCCCCTGCCGTACTGGCGGTGTTGGTAGTTGTGCTCGAAGATGTTCTGATAGTCTTTTTACCACTCGCTCAGCGGCTTCGGCTTCCGCTCGTGCTACTCTTGCATCTGCCTCTGCCTGCGCTGCTCTTTGGGCTGTCAATGTCAATTCAATTTGTGCTCTTGCTTCTGCGAGTTGTTCTTCTTGGGCTGCCATTCGGTGTGCCATTTGTTGTCTGTCCTGCTCCAGTTCTTGTGCGGTTCTCAGGGGTGGTGGAGAGCGGTCCAGATCGAGGTCCAGCTTGAGGGCCGTTATCTCTGCTACGGGATAATGATTTGTGTTGTAGGCAGGCGGCGGGGCCGTTGCCATCTCGGTCACATGTGGGGAAACACATACATTCGGTTCATTAGTAGTATTCTGTTCCAGTGGAACTGTCTTCACACATACAACATTCTTCACATCTTTCTCGCTGTTCCCCACTAGTTCTTTTTGTATCTGTTTTCGTTCTCGCCTGTCAGCCTCTTCTACCCAACACATTATAGTCTGTTCACACCCCTTGCATATATGTTTAACACA
This sequence comes from Siphateles boraxobius, assembly GCF_051911475.1. Classification (NCBI taxonomy): domain Eukaryota; kingdom Metazoa; phylum Chordata; class Actinopteri; order Cypriniformes; family Leuciscidae; genus Siphateles; species Siphateles boraxobius. The sequence goes on from NW_027509153.1 coordinate 1,077,943, forward strand.
CATACAGCAACCATTCTGTTTTCCCTCGTTCTTTTTTATTGATTCTTTTACGACATTAAGTCTTATCTTACTCAAAGTTCCCGCCTCGGGGAAATCGTGATATTTGATCAGTTTTTTTATGTCAACCATACATTTACCCCCATAATTATTTCTCATTTGACAGAATATAGGTGTGTAAAAATGGTCTAATTTACTATTAGATGACCCCATTTTTTGGCTGAATCTTCTCTCTTGGATTTTTTGCTTTTGACGCGCGTCTTATTTATCTGTCAAACGTCTTCGACAGATCCGGTACTGTCACCTTGGACCGACAAGGGTAGCAAATCTGCTCTGTAATTACGGTTTATTCAATCTCCTCACGCACCCAATCAATCAAGCGTGCACAAGAATTAGTTCAAGCGCGTTTCTTCCGTACGCTGTTTTACATAGAATTAACTCAAGCGCTTTTGCTGGAATTAATTAAGTTACAATCAAAGATTTTGAATAAACCAGTACTTCAGTTGTGACTCTTCCTGTTCACCTACGAGCAATTATGGTACTTCTGTTACCACCTACAGGAGCTTAGTTTTTTTTTTTTTTTTTTTATATAGAGATCGGTCTGATTCTGTCAGATCAATCTCTCCCTCAAAACTTACTCTGCTCGTACCAAAGAGACAAATTCAGCCAATATGGTTCATGTTCACTCACAATTATCAATTTACACTTAACATCAATAAAACAATTTGCAGTTTCTTACCCAGAGATGCTTTTTTTTTCTTTTCTGTAATTGCCACGGATTCTTTTGATCTTAGTGGGATTTCTTCCTCTGGTCCTGAATGCGGGTATTGGCTCTCTCTCCCTTAATCTGTTGAGTTCTATCTCAAACTGTCGAGGTATGAGACTGGCCGCCTGGTGCTGCCAGGGTTGTGCACTTCCGTCAAATCCGTTCTCAGGACCAGGAGAAGAAGTTTCCGCATAAGATCCCACTTCTGACACCAATTTGTAAAAGCAATTTTCAGAGGTTAACAAAAACCAGCATCAAAAGGTGTAAGAAAACTTTCAAGAGGCAAATTGTAATAAAGAGAAAAGGTTTATTCTGTATGAGGATTCTTTTCACAAACCGCAGCTACCCAGTTTCGAAACAGAATGCCTGTTAGACTCAACAAAACATAGACATTTTATACAGCTCTCAGTCATCATAACCCCTCCTACCAAGTTTCTGTAATTTTCCTTAAAGATATCCTATATCTTTAACTGGTTTGGGCTGGTTTTCTACCCCCCTGGACAGGTCAAACTGTCCTTTGTCCCTGAAAAACCAAAAGGCCTTCATTTACGACCTAAATTACCTCCTGCTTCTCTCAGAAGGGGGTATGGGACTTTATTTTATTAGTAAATGACCCCCTGTATTCTCCTGACTAACTTACTTCTCGGGCTCTAGGTGTCTGTCTTCCTGGCCCATCTGGTTTTATTACGTTTGTTCTTTCCTGTTCCCCTTCAGCTGCCAGAAACCCTCACAGAAACACATGATTAAATGAAATTAACAGTTTGGAAACAAATGAATATAAGTAATACTGAATTTTTCTGTAACACCCACATTGGACATCCATGTTGCCGTGTTCTCAATCCCCCCAGCAAGTTTTTTGGTAACCTGTTATAACAAAAGTATATACATCATTAGCATATGTATTCTTATCAAACCCTAAAAGAACAAATGAGCTCAAGCTTATATAGGTTTACATTTACCTTAGTGGAATCAAGCTTCAGAATTCTGCCAAACTTTGAAGTGGTGACACCTTTGAGTTCATCAAGGTGACCGACAACATCGTTGGCATGCACTGTCTCGAACCACTGGGCCAGGGGCAAGGGAGAGAAGGGTGGTGGTGGTGGGGGATAAACAGCCTGGGACTGCTTCAGGCAGGATCTCTTGTGAATTTCACAATCTGTGAAATAGTCACAGGATCTCCTAGCCCACTCCTCACTGTGTGCCTCTTGAAAGGCCTGCTGCAGGTAACTGGAGCTATTCCCTGCTGTTCTAGGACGCAAAAGTGTCACACATTTTCTGTCCAGTGCCAAATGTGTAGTCAACACAGCAGGGAATTTGTTGCGGTTTAGAGGGGTCAAGTTGCTTTAAAATGTCACTACTCCAAGGACAGACAGGTTGTTTGCACTGGCTTCACCTTGGGTAATCTCCCCCTATTAAATAGTACTTGCTATCCACATCAATGACCTCTCTGACCTTGGTGTAAATGCCAGAGTGGTGCATCTTTCGGTTGCACAGAGTGCATTTCAGAGGGATGCCCCACATACGCATTGGTGCCCAGGAACATCCTCTGTCGAAAGTAATCATGTGGGTTTGGAGGTGCCACAGATCTGATTGGGCTTGGGGGGTGGTGCCAATTCTCCCTGACATTCTGTCTCAGCTGCCAACTTGCGTCATAGAGGATGTGGGCAATCCACTCCCGATCACCTGGCTTGATGACCCGGAGGAACGGCTTTGGCAAAAACCTGGCCCGCCTTACCTCTGGAAAGCACAGAGGGACTGGGAGCCCTGGTGCTGCTGGAGGAGGAGCAGAAGCAGGAGAAGGAAGAAGTGGTGTGCCACTCTGAGTCGCTGGTGCCATCTCAGATAGTGTGGAAGGGCTAGGAGCAGGAGCAACTTGGAGACAGATGGTTGGTGTCGTCTCTTGGGCTGTGAGGCAGACTGGAGCTGGAGCATCTCGGGGAGAGACGATTGGTGTCGGTGTCATCTCTTGGGCTGGGGTAGTGGAGGGACGGGCTGACGGGGTTAGAGGAGAAATGTTTGGGAGGTCTGTGGGAGATTTTGAGACATGACACTTCTCAAGGTGCTCTGATAACCTGACAGCACCCATGGCCTTTGTGCCGCAGTGCTCACACTGCTCCTGGACATGGAAGTCTGACAGGTGCTGAGTAAACTGGTCAAAGAGCACTTCCTGAGCACAAAGGGAGCATGTCATGGTATTATCACCGCTCCCTGTCTGCTGTGGACCTGCTGCGGTCCCTGTCTGTTGTGGACCTGCTGCGGTCCCTGTCTGCTGTGGACCTGCTGCGGTCCTTGTCTGCTGTGGACCTGCTGCGGTCCCTGTCTGCTGTGGACCTGCTGCGGTGCTTGTCTGCTGTGGACCTGCTGCGGTTCCTGTCTGCTGTCCTGACTGAGGGAAACAATATTTTGTATTTACTCTCTATATCCTCTTATCCTCTAAATCACACAAAACTCTGCATCAAAACAGTGATTTGGAGAATCAAGCACAACGAAGAACCAGCCATGGGAAACAGCTGTAGAGGAAGCATTTGTCAGCATCTTTGTCTCATATCATATGTTTAAGGATTCAATGACATTACTTACATCATGGTAGCCACATTTGCAGGGGATCTTTTTCTCAAAAATGTCTTTTTTTCTGACCGTTAGGCCAAATGCAGGGGTCAGGGGACAATTCTTTATCCTCTCTAACATTGCCTTCCAACGTCTGCTCCCAGGTCTCTGGCCAGTGGAAAATCTATATTTCCCCTGGGCAAACAGCATCATGACGCCGGTCCAGAATGAATCTGGCTTTCCTTCCTTTGGCATCTCTATAGGACAAGAGGCAGTCATTAGGCTGTTGTAGGCAACATGTAGGTCTACATGCACAGACAGACAGACAGATAGATAGGAAATTAAGCAACTACAATATAAGGTTGTATGTTTTTTTCCACAGTCTCAACTAATTTGGTCAGGAATATTTCAAGTCTTAAGTTTCTGAGACACTGTTTCATTTATATTGTTATGCTAATGTGAAATAGTTTGTTCAGATCTCATCAGATGGCATGAACTCACACGGATGGTTGTCGGTTATTAAAAATGTAATCAAAACAGTTTAGTGATGAAAGAAATGGAAAAAAATGATACTCTCTCACTCACCATCTCTCTCTCTCACTCTCTCTCTCACACACACACACACACACACACACACACACACACACACACACACACACACACACACACACACACACACACACACACACATTCACTCACTCACTCTCTCTTTGAAAAAAATGGCTGTTATTTTACAAACTGAAATTGTATGAGAACTGAACTGAAATCACAACACAAGCCAATCCTGTTTCTTCATGTTTGTTAAGAAATGATCATACCCACTCTTTCACTCACTCGTATTCTCTCTCACACACACTTTATAGCACTCTCTTTGAAAACAATTGGTATCTGAAATTGTATGATGAATGACATGAATATATATTAAAATATCCAATTCAGTTTACCTTGATGCCTATTTTCTGTCAATTTCTTGTCCTATTGCAATAGATGTTATATGGTCAGTTGGTGTAACCAATATTTTGTCTAAAAGACTAATATTTTACAAAAAAAGTTAATATGAATAATAATTTAATACTCTACTACACTGTAATAATGGGTGTTTAAACCATTTGTACTCAAATGGTCAAAGAATAGACATAAAACAAGATGTTTACAGCATATGGTCTTGCTCAGTACAACGAAAAACCCATATCATTTATAATAAAACATATTCTCATAGGATATTACTAAATAAACTACTAATTTCATGCAATTGCATGAACTCTAGGAGGTGTGAAATATTAGATATTGGTCATTTTTTGTGGTTACACCATTTGACAGTTTAACGGGCTGTCAGTTCTATCTTTTGTTAAAAATAGTATAAATTTCATATTAAATAATAATTAACATAGCGATCAGGTTTCTGACCGTCTTATCAAACTTAGCAGCGACATTTAACACTTGACACAGAGACAAAATCGAGCATCTCTGTTCTAGTTTAATTTGATGGACACAAGAAAGACACGCAAAAGACACTTAAAAAGTTCAGTAAAGAAAATAATTAACATTGCGATCAGCGTTATCTCTTAAGGTTTGTGACCGTCTTATCAAACTTCACGAAAAACATCCAAGGTTTGTCACAGCAGAAGTATTTACAAACACACCACATACTTTTACGATTTCATTTCAGTGATTTACATAATTTTAGTAAGTTCTACTTACTTTTAGTGTCGAGAGATATTCACCGCCGGTAAATAAAGTTACCTCAGAATGAACTGTGACATCGTCTCCATCAGTCAACCAATGAGAACACTGTGCGCACGGGGCCCTGTTTCGACGCATCTGATTGGCTCTTTTGCCCCCCTTGTAGCGGCAACTGTTTCGAAGCATATGATTGGCTCTTTTGCCCCGCTGTTGTTAGGAGTTAGGACACTGTTAGGAGTTGTTAGGACTTTGTTTGGACTTGTTAGGACTTTGTTTGGACTTGTTAGGACTTTGTTTGGACTTGTTAGGACTTTAGTTTTTTTGAATTTAGTGGAGGTTACGGCCACGACTACAAGCTGGCTGAAAGGGGCATGTCGTTTGGCTTGGTGCCTTGCAGCGTCGCTGCCCGAGGCCAGTGTAGATCAGCAAGAACTCAACAAGAAAACGTACCGCTCCACAAAAAGAGGCTTGTTCGCCCGAACAGGGACTTGAACGCTGGACCCTCAGATTAAAAGTCTGATGCTCTACCGACTGAGCTATCCGTGCTACTGACACCTAGCGATTAGAAAATATGCACACACCATATTCTCTCTGAAGCAAGATTCTTCCGAAATAAATAGGAGCGTTTCGTTTTCAGTCTTGTCTGAAAGAAAAGTCTGATGCTCTACCGACTGAGCTATCCGGGCTCTTGTTCGAGAAGCGTGCGTGCTGCGTGAGAACGCACAGCAAAATGAATCGTATTGGTGCAGAAAAAAGGGTGTCCTCCAATGCATTGCGTTTCCTTCTTCGAAGATTCAGAACGGCCGTCAAAACGTCTGCTATGTCAAAATATATTTGCAAATTAGTGGGAATGCAGCCTATTAGACTGATGATAATAGTCATTAAAGGAAAATAATGCTAGGAAAAAGAACAAAAACTCACTGCTACTTGTCTGGAAAGCCTCTTCACACGCTTCAATGCTGTTGACTTGCCGCGCTCTTATCGTTATTGTAAACTTGTGTCAAAGGCGCAGTTGTTTGTAGCAAATAGCAAGCCCGCGGCACTCAAGGTAACAGCTAGCGAGTGTACTGACACCTAGCGATTAGAAAATATACACGCACCATATTCTCTCTGAAGCAAGATTCTTCCTTAATAAATAGGAGCGTTTCGTTTTCAGTCTTTTCTCTAAGGGTTCGAAAATGAGAGCTCATGCTTTCAAAGAATGTCCCAGTTTCAATTCCCTCGAACATCCAGAGCACATCAAGGGCACGCGCCGTGCACAAAAAGAGTAGTCCGAAGGACGGGGTGAGGAGAGGTGGTGACATGGAGCTCAATTTCAATGGCACCCAGAAAACCTTTCCGTGACCCGGACTCAAACCGTGGTTGCTGCGGCCACAACGCAGAGGACTAACCACTATACGATCAAGGCGAGCTACCGGTCTACCCGACGTGTCCTTGACTACAAAGGCGTCGATGCCCGAGGCCAGTGTAGATCAGCAAGAACTCAGCAACAAAACGTACCGCTCCACAAAAAGAGGCTCCTTCGCCCGAACAGGGACTTGAACGCTGGACCCTCAGATTAAAAGTCTGATGCTCTACCTACTGAGCTACCCGGGCTCTTGCTCGAGAAGCGTGCGTGCTGCGTCGCAACGCACTGCAAAATGAATCGTATTGGCGCAGAAAAAAGAGTGTCCTCCAATGCATTGCGTTTCCTTCTTCGAAGATTCAGAACGGCCGTCAAAACGTCTGCTATGTCAAAATATATTTGCAAATTAGTGGGAATGCAGCCTATTAGACTGCTGATAATAGTCATTAAAGGAAAATAATGCTAGGAAAAAGAACAAAAACTCACTGCTACTTGTCTGGAAAGCCTCTTCACACGTTTCAATGCTGTTGACTGGCCGCGCTCTTATCGTTATTGTAAACTTGTGTCAAAGGCGCAGTTGTTTGTAGCAAATAGCAAGCCCGCGGCACGCTAGGTAACAGCCAGCGAGTGTACTGACACCTAGCGATTAGAAAATATACACGCACCATATTCTCTCTGAAGCAAGATTCTTCCGAAATAAATGGGAGCGTTTCGTTTTCAGTCTTTTCTCTAAGGGTTCAAACCTGAGAGCTCATGCTTTCAAAGAAGGTCCCAGTTTCAATTCACTCGAACATCCAGAGCACATCAAGGGCACGCGCCGTGCACAAAACGAGTAGTCTGAACCGGGGTTGCTGCGGCCACAACGCAGAGTACTAACTACTATATGATCACGGCGAGCTACCGGTCTACCGGACGTGTCCCTGACTACAAAGGGGCCTTGTCATCTTTAGCTTGCAGACAAAATGGTTTCTTACCAACATAACTCTTTTCAAGGGTAATCCTGTAACAGTGACTTTTTTTCCTTTTATAAAGTTTAAGCTAGGCCTCCAGAAGGTTACAAACTCAACGTAGTCGGCAGGATTCGAACCTGCGCGGGGAAAACCCCAATGGATTTCTAGTCCATCACCTTAACCACTCGGCCACGACTACAAGCTGGATGAAAGGGGCATGTCGTTTGCCTTGCTGCCTTGCAGCGTCGCTGCCCGGGGCCAGTATAGATCAGCAAGAACTCAACAACAAAACGTACCGCTACACAAAAAGAGGCTCATTCGCCCAAACAGGGACATGAACCCTAGACCCTCATATTAAAAGTCTGATGCTCTACCGACTGAGCTATCTGGGCTCTAACTCGAGAAGCGTGCGTGCTGCGTAGGAACGCACAGCAAAATGAATCGTATTGGTGCAGAAAAAAGAGTGTCCTTCAATGCATTGCGTCTCATTCTTCGAAGATTCAGAACGGCCGTCAATACGTCTGCTATGTCAAAATATATTTGCAAATTAGTGGGAAAGTTGCCTATTAGACTGATGATAATAGTCATTAAAGGAAAATAATGCTAGGAAAAAGAACAAAAACTCACTGCTACTTGTCTGGAAAGCCTCTTCACACTCTTCAATGCTGTTGACTTGCCGCGCTCTTATCGTTATTGTAAACTTGTGTCAAAGGCGCAGTTGTTTGTAGCAAATAGCAAGTCCGCGGCACTCTAGGTAACAGCCAGCGAGTGTACTGACACCTAGCGATTAGAAAATATACACGCACCATATTCTCTCTGAAGCAAGATTCTTCCGAAATAAATAGGAGCGTTTCGTTTTCAGTCCTTTCTCTAAGGGTTCGAACCTGAGAGCTCATGCTTTCAAAGAAGGTCCCAGTTTCAATTCACTCGAACATCCAGAGCACATCAAGGGCACGCGCTGTGCACAAAAATAGTAGTCTGAAGGACGGGGTGAGGAGAGGTGGTGACATGGAGCTCAATTTCATTGGCACCCAGAAAAACTTGCCATGAACCGGATTCGCTGCGGCCATATTGCAGAGTACTAACAACTATATGATAACTGCGAGCTACCGGTCTACCCGACGTGTCCCTGACTACCAAGGGGCCTTGTCATCTTTAGCTTGCAGACTAAACTGTTTCTTACCAAACATAACTCTTTTCAAGGGTAATCCTGTAACAGTGACTTTTTTTCCTTTTATAAAGTTTAAGCTAGGCCTCCAGAAGGTTACAAACTAAAGCAGGCGTATGCTGTCAACGTAGTCGGCAGAATTCGAACCTGCGTGGGGAGACCCCAATGGATTTCAAGTCCATCACCTTAACCACTCGGCCACGACTTCAAGCTGGCTGAAAGGGGCATGTGACCCGTGATTTGAACCGGGGTTGCTGCGGCCACAACGCAGAGTACTAACCACTATACGATCACGGCGAGCTACCGGTCTACCCGACGTTTTCCTGACTACAAAGTGGCCTTGTCATCTTTAGCTTGCAGACAAAACTGTTTCTTACCAACATAACTCTTTTCAAGGGTAATCCTGTAACAGTGACTTTTTTTCCTTTTATAAAGTTTAAGCTAGGCCTCCAGAAGGTTACAAACTAAAGCAGGCGCATGCTGTCAACGTAGTCGGCAGGATTCAAACCTGCGCGGGGAGACCCCAATGGATTTCTAGTCCATCGCCTTAACCACTCGGCCACGACTACAAGCTGGCTGAAAGGGGCATGTCGTTTGGCTTGGTGCCTTGCAGCGTCGCTGCCCGAGGCCAGTGTAGAGCAGCAAGAACTCAACAACAAAACGTACCGCTCCACAAAAAGAGGCTCGTTCGCCCGAACAGGGACTTGAACCCTGGACCCTCAGATTAAAAGTCTGATGCTCTACCGACTGAGCTATCCGGGCTCTTGTTCGAGAAGCGTGCGTGCTGCGTGGGAACGCACAGCAAAATTAATCGTATTGGCGCAGAAAAAAGAGTGTCCTCCAATGCATTGAGTTTCCTTCTTCGAAGATTCAGAATGGCCGTCAAAACGTCTGCTATGTCAAAATATATTTGCAAATTAGTGGGGATGCATTCTATTAGACTAATGATAAATGATTTCCATTACAGGAGAGTAGGTGTTAAAACTTCATGCTGATTTGTACTCGGCTTTCGCCAAGATAATCACCAACTAAGACGTAGCTTTACAGTAACCTATGCTTCTCCATCCATTTACACTTCTTTCCATCTGGTGACGTGAATCTCCTTCTGTCTGGTGTTAATAGTGTATTGCACGTCAGCACACACAACGGCTGCAACCACAGTGTGGTCCCCCCATAACAACCCTCTGGATTGAGCGGAGTAGGGAACATCTCTTGGGTCTTCAAGTGGGCACCTTCCATCCTCAGTGTTTCGTCGACTAGCCCACGACACCTCAAGAGGGCTCGACAGTGACTCTGGCGTCCCAGAGTCACCCCCCTCCGTCCCCCACTCAACTCAGCCCAGCTTACTGACCTCTACTTCCCTCTTGCTGCTGAGACCTATCCACAATCTCACAATCTCTCCGCAACCCAACCATACGCGCCGACCCGTTTGACTAAGGCTGTCGAGCTCCACTGGTGGGTTAATATGCAGTTTCAGTGGCAACGGTTCCGTATGGCCTACCACCTACCACAAAACACAATATCTGCCCAACCACCCCTCATTCACGCAATATACACAGGAACGTAATGACTGTAAATACTATACAACCTATACAAATAAACCAACAGTTGCTGCTGAGACCTAACCATAATCTCACAATCTCTCCGCAACCCAACCATGTGCGCCAACCCGTTTGACTAAGGCTGTCGAGCCCCACTGGTGCGTTAATATGCAGTTTCAGTGGCAACGGTTCCGTATGGCATACCACCTAACGCAAAACACAATATCTGCCCAACCACCCGTCATTCGTGCAATATACGCAGGAACGTAATGACTGTAAATACTATACAACCTATACAAATAAACCAACAGACTCTTCAAGTTTTCAAGAAATCTACGAAACCGTAGCATGGCGGCCTGTACACAGCCAGCTAGAATCTTTCCGTCTCAACCACAGCTAGTTGCTGCTCCTTTCTGCTGCTTCAGATAAGTTCTTTACTGTGCGACGCAACTCTTGGCCACTGAATCCGACGTCTCTGAGGAACCGGGTTGTAGAGTGTGCCACAAAACCTCGACAACCCACTTCCATTGGATAAACCTGGACTCTCCATCCTCGCTGTTCTGCCTCAGTGGCCAGATGAGCATACCGCAGTTTCTTCCTCTCATATGCCTCATCTACTGCATCCTCCCATGGCACTGTTAACTCTATCAGTTGAACAATGCGTGCTGATCCAGACCACAAAACAATATCTGGTCGTAGGTAAGTGGTGGCAATCTCAGGTGGAAAAATAAGCCGTTGATCAAGATCAGCCAGCATCTTCCAGTCCCTAGCAGCTTCCAGTTGTCCTGGGCGAGAATTGGTGTTAGCACCTTTTCTTGGTGGTTGCTCGCCTGGGCGGAGGAATATTGTCTTCTGCGTGTAATGTTTTGCTAGAACAGGCGGCAACTTATTGGTCATACTACGGTTGCCTTCCAATGCTAAAGCCAGACATCGCAATACTTGGTCATGGCGCCAAGTAAACCGACCCTGGCTAAGAGCCACCTTACATCCTGTCAAAATGTGCCTTAATGTGGCAGGTGATGAACACAAAGGACAAGAGGGATATCTCCTACCCAGAGGTTTAGGTTCTACGGTGATGGGAGAACATCATATGTTGACCTAATAAGGAAACTGATCCTACTCTCTTCCATTGACCAAAGGTCTTGCCAGCCCATTTTGCGTTGTTCCACACTCTCCCATCTCATCCACTCTCCCTGCTTGGCCTGGGAAATGGCCTTTATACATCTCATCCTCTCCTCCTGCTTTCGCACCTCGTTGACTACCAGCTTCCTCCTTTGAGCTGGGCCTGCCTTGTGCCATTTAGAAGGAGCTAAACTGAGCCCAAAACCCCCTCTTCCATGCTGTACCTGTCCCACGATATCCCCAATTGGAAGGTCAGCCTTTGCCTCTACTACAGATTTCTTTGCTGACCACTTTCTACCAGTTTTTACCACAGGGGCTGCCTCCCTTACACATTTGTCGCGTGACTCTGCTAAAGTCATTTCCAGTCTGACCTTGGCACACTTAAACTCCTCAGTTAAAGCAGAGACTGGCAGCTGCAATACTCCTTTACTATAAAGTCCCACTCTGCTGAGGCAGCGTGGAACTCCCAACCATTTCCTGATGTATGAACTTATTAACGCTTCCAGCTTATCCACTGTTGTCAAAGAAACCTCGTACACAGTCAGTGGCCACAGCAACCTTGGCAGTAGACTGAAGGGGGTGGATTGGTATCCACTGCTGCTTCAATGTATATGTAATGATTGATTATAATTAAGGTATTAATCAATATTTTTCCTTCTAAATATCAAATGAGTTGAATGACTTCTCTGGAGATTTTACTTTATTTATATAAGTTACCAGTGTGATTACTGAAATGTTCTTTTCATGTTTCTTTAATGTCTGTATTTGATATCTGAATGCAGTGCTTGCTTATTTAACCCAGCTTCCAGAAATGAAATAGGGACTTGTTTTGTGTTTGAGAAATGTCTTCAATGTGTTAAAACATGTAGGGGTCATTGAAGCCAATAGTTTAAGGGGTCATTTCTTTGTTAAAGCCTTTCTTTCCAGTTAGACTAAAGTTTAGCTATCCTTGAGAGAAAGAACGCATTATCTTGATGTTTTGAGAGGACTCTCCTGTTTATAGTGAGAGCCCGGCCAAATCCAACCTTGGAAAAGCGGTGTGTCGGTGTGTGTGTTAGTCTTCTTGGTTACAGGTTAAGGAACCACTGGCATTATTGGAGATTGACTGAGTTGTTGTTCTGGACATGCTGGCGCCCAGCAACCCAAATCTGCGACCTGGAAGGTCATGACGTGCCTAACTTCAGCTGCATAATTGATGGAGATATGCTTCAGTCTATCTGTATATGTGTGGAAAATTACTGTGTTTATCTATTTCATAGCCAATGAGAATCATTCATCCTGTAAGCAATGACGTAGCTTAGACCTTGGAAATCGTATAACTGCTGTGATCTTTGTAACTGTAAGCGGGGCGGCCTACGAACTCCTGTGCGAGTATTGAAGCTGACTTCTGCTGATGAAACTGCAAACTATCTTCAGTAAATATTTTCTTAAATTTTTTAGAATTCTGACTCTGGGTCTTCATTCTTCATATCTGGTTCTGGGTCTTTAACTGTACACCCCTTACAAGAACAAACTGAAAGCACCAGAGTTTCAGTTTGCCTGGTAGAGCACAGCTGTTTATGCTCTTCAACCCTTCCACTGCTTGTCGTCTAACTTCTCCCACTCGAACTGTGTCCTTTAGATCCCCATCGTACCATCTCCCTAGACTCTTCACTGGCTTCTGAGAAACTGTTGGTATTGCCTCACCATTAATGAAGAATGTTTTATCTACTACCTTGCTTTAATTATTGAGATTCTCCTTGATTTAGAGGGCTTAAATTGCATTCGTGCCCATTCAATATTATCTGTTAACTTCCCCAATAACCGATTAGTGCAGGCTACCGTTGTAGTCATGGTTGTCATGTCATCCATGTATGATCTGATTGGTGGTAGTCGCATCCCAGAAGCCAATCACTCTCCTCCTACTACCCATTTTGATGCCCTAATGATTACTTCCATTGCCATGGTAAAAGCCAGTGGAGAAATGGTGCATCCTGCCATTATTCCAACCTCTAAGCATTGCCATGTAGTGCTGAATTCTGGAGTTGAGAAACTAAATTGAAAATCTCCAAAATAGGCTTTCACTAAATTTGTAATCGACATCGGTACCCTGAAAAAACCAAATGATGCCCAAAGAAGCTCATGCGGCACTGAACCATATGCATTAGCCAAATCCAGGAATGTCACGTGGAGATCCCTCCTCTCCATTTTAGATGATTGAATTCGTTGCCAGATAACACTGATGTGTTCTAAGCATCCTGAGAATCCTGGAATGCCCGCTTTTTGAACTGAAGTGTCAATGAAGCCATTCTTTAATAGCTAGGTTGACAATCTCTGAGCAATAATGCTGAAGAAAATCTTGCCTTCGACGTTTAATAGTGAAATAGTGCGAAACTGACTGATGCTTGTAGCATCTTTTTCTTATAGTAATTAATAATAGTAATTAAAGGAAAATAATGCTAGGAAAAAGAACAAAAACTCACTGCTACTTGTCTGGAAAGCCTCTTCACACGCTTCAATGCTGTTGACTTGCCGCGCTCTTATCGTTATTGTAAACTTGTGTCAAAGGCGCAGTTGTTTGTAGCAAATAGCAAGCCCGCGGCACTCTAGGTAACAGCCAGCGAGTGTACTGACACCTAGCGATTAGAAAATATACATGCACCATATTCTCTCTGAAGCGAACCGGGGTTGCTGCGGCCACAACGCAGAGTACTAACCACTATACGATCACGGCGAGCTACCGGTCTACCCGACGTGTCCCTGACTACAAAGGGGCCTTGTCATCTTTAGCTTGCAGACAAAACTGTTTCTTACCAACATAACTCTTTTCAATGGTAATCCTGTAACAGTGACTTTTTTTTCCTTTTATAAAGTTTAAGCTAGGCCTTCAGGAGGTTACAAACTAAAGCAGGCGCAAGCTGTCAACGTAGTCGGCAGGATTCGAACCTGCGCGGGGAGACCCCAATGGATTTCTAGACCATCACCTTAACCACTCGGCCACGACTGCAAGCTAGCTGAAGGGAGCATGTCGTTTGGCTTGGTGCCTTGCAGCGTCGCTGCCCGAGGCCAGTGTAGATCAGTAAGAACTCAACAACAAAACGTACCACTCCACAAAAAGAGGCTCGTTCGCCCGAACAGGGACTTTAACCCTGGACCCTCAGATTAAAAGTCTGATGCTCTACCGACTGAGCTATCTGGGCTCTTACTCAAGAAGCGTGCGTGCTACGCGGGAACGCACAGCAAAATGAATCGTATTGGCGCAGAAAAAAGAGTGTCCTCCAATGCATTGCGTTTCATTCTTCGAAGATTCAGAACGGCCGTCAATACGTCTGCTATGTCAAAATTTATTTGCAAATTAGTGGGAATGCAGCCTATTAGGCTGATGATAACAGTCATTAAAGGAAAATAATGCCAGGAAAAAGAACAAAAACTCACTGCTACTTGTCTGGAAAGCCTCTTCACACGCTTCAATGCTGTTGACTTGCCTGCGCTCTTATCGTTATTGTAAACTTGTGTCAAAGGCGCAGTTGTTTGTAGCAAATAGCAAGCCAGCGGCACTCTAGGTAACAGCCAGCGAGTGTACTGACACCTAGAGATTAGAGAATATACACGCACCATATTCTCTCTGAAGCAAGATTCTTCCGAAATAAATAGGAGCGTTTCGTTTTCAGTCTTTTCTCTAAGGGTTCGAACCTGAGAGCTCATGCTTTCAAAGAATGTCCCAGTTTCAATTCACTTGAACATCCAGAGCACATCAAGGGCACGCGCCGTGCACAAAAAGAGTAGTCCGAAGGACGGGGTGAGGAGAGGTGGTGACATGGAGCTCAATTTCAATGGCACCCCGAAAACCTTGCCGTGACCCGGATTCGAACCGGGGTTGCTGCGGCCACAACGCAGAGTACTAACCACTATACGATCACGGCGAGCTACCGGTCTGCAGACAAAATGGTTTCTTACCAACATAACTCTTTTCAAGGGTAATCCTGTAACAGTGACTTTTTTTCCTTTTAAAATTTTTTAAGCTAGGCCTCCAGAAGGTTACAAACTCAACGTAGTCGGCAGGATTCGAACCTGCGCGGGGAAACCCCAATGGATTTCTAGTCCATCGCCTTAACCACTCGGCCAAGGAAGAGGCAAAAGAGACTGCTTGGGGGGGGGGGGGGGGGGGGGGGTGGAGAGAAGAAAAGAGGGAGGAAAGGGAGAAAAAGAAGAGGAGAAAAAAGGAGCAAAACGTACAATATATCAATTTTTATCTACTTTCTTATCTTCTCAACATTGTTTACACACAGTTCTGCACTTATTGCAAGGTTTGCAAATAGCATCACTTCATCACTTTAATTAAAGTATCATCACTTTAATTTCATGTCTCTTGCGGGATTCGAACCTATGCCGTGGCAATATCGCTTGCATCTTCGCTTGTTCTCTAGTCTCGTAGTGCATTCCGGAAGTACTACATGCAATGCATTGTGGGTAACGTAGTCATTTTTAACACAGGAACTCTTTTCCATATAAATCCCTACAGTAGTAACCCTGTGATTATGCAATTATGCACATGAATGCATTTAAAGCAAACGCTCTTGTAAGTAAACATATTTTGTGATGTTAACAAATCAATATTCAAATAATTAACTCAAAATGTCACATGCTACATTTAAAGCTATAACAGTATTAACAGTGTATAAATGTAAATAACTCTCCCATCATGTTTCCCCTCCTTTTTTTGTAAACTCAATTATTTGAAAGACTACATCTGTGCAGCACAAGTGAATAAAACATATTCCAAATTGAGTGTTGGGTTTTGTGAATAAATGTAAAATGATTCTGCAAGTAATTCTGGCTTTAGTTTTAACAATTACATTCAATGGTTGACACTCACTGTCCTGGTATTCAAGAGGAAATTACTTAAAAACGTGAAGACTGTTATTGGCTCCAATAAAATTATTAAACTTTATTGTAACAGACAGACAAGTAATGGTGACAGCAATTATACACTCTTCCTCCAGTCATCCAGGGTCAGTCCTGATGCTGGACAGTACCACTGCCCCTTCAGCTGGGTGTGTCCAGTCCTTTTATTTTGTCCTGTCCAAACCCCTTGCAGGTGTAGTGGTACTTTTCGTTTGTCAGCCTCTTCCGTGGCGGTTCCCCCTTTGACACTAGCTCCTCATCCTCATGGGCAGCTTTTTTCAGCTATTGGAACATGTCTCAATAAACGTAAACTATTAGAGATTGCAATGAATCTATCATATATATAAAATCAGATACAAATAGGATTGGTATGAATAATAATGCTTTGTTATTAACAAAATGTTATGATAATAATTATGACCGCCGCTACATCTTGTAATAATAATGAGAAAAGAAGGAGAAAATGCATATTAAATTATGTCATAAATTATTTTTTAATTAAATACTGATTGGGCCAACAAGTTGCACACTCTTGCCAGGATTTGCACCTGGAGTCTCCCACCCAAAGGATGGACGTGTTACTATTACACCACAAGAGTTGTTTTTTTTGTTTGTTTTTTGAAATAGTTGCATCAGCAACTATCCTATGTATTTTGTTTTTTGAAAATAGTTGCAACAGCAACTAATTTTTTTTTTCTATTTGCAACAGCAAACATACTTTTTTCTACTTTATTTTCTTGCTTGTTTTTTCTTTGCAGATGGTTTGAACAGTGAATGTGAACATTTTCTTAAAATAAATAAAACATATTATTAAAAATATTTATAAAAAAGAATGTATTAGGTGCATTTACAAAGAGCTTCTCCACTCCTCAAGGGTCTGTCCAGATGCAGGGCAGTACCATTTGCCACGTACCTGTGAGTGTCCAGTTTGCTTTGATTTAGGTTGACCACACAGCTTACACTCATAGTGGTAGCTCTCTTTTGCCTTTCTCATCTTTGGGGCTCACCTTTCCTCAGTCGCTCCTGGTTCTCAAGGGCTGCCTTGCGTAATCGCCATTCACGCTGGCGATTAAAGGGATCTAGTGCTTGGTGAGGGAACCTAGGTTGGTCGGGACAGTAGGAGGTGGATGAACAGCCCTGGGTGGATGCTGAGGGTGGTGGTTGGGTGGCAGGCCAGCCCTGGATGGATGCTGAGGGTGGTGGGTGGGTTGCAGACCAGCCCTAGGTGGATGCTGAGGTTGGTGGGTGGGTTGCAGACCAGCCCTGGGTGGATGCTGAGGGTGGTGGGTGGGTTGCAGACCAGCCCTGGTTGGAGGACCAGCCCCGGGTGGATAATGAGGGTGGTGGGTGGATTGCAGACCAGCCCTGGTTGGAGAACCAGCCCTGGGTGGATGCTGAGGGTGGTGGGTGGGTTGCAGACCAGCCCTGGTTGGAGGACCAGCCCTGGGTGGATGCTGAGGGTGGTGGGTGGGTTGCAGACCAGCCCTGGTTGGAGGACCAGCCCTGGGTGGATGCTGAGGGTGGTGGTTGGGTGGCAGGCCAGCCCTGGATGGATGCTGAGGGTGTGGGTGGGTTGTAGACCAGCCCTGGGTGGATGCTGAGGTTGGTGGGTGGGTTGCAGACCAGCCCTGGGTGGATGCTGAGGGTTGTGGGTGGGTGGAGGACCAAACATGAGAGTGTGCCAGGGGTGCCTGGTAAGAAGACCAGCTCTGGTAGTGTGTTGGGGATGGCTTGTAGGCAGAGGACCAGCCCTCCATACAGCTGTTTTGAGAGGAAGCAGCATCGTGTTTGGCAATAGCTGCGTCTCCCCCACCTGTCTGTGGAATAGCAGGTGTTCTGGAACTGTGTCGCTGGCGGATTTTTGCCTCGCCCTCACGGTTCTCAGGCTCCTGGAACTCCAAAAGAGTGTGTCCATGCTGAACTGGCTGTGATGGTAGGTCACAAACCTCCAGGAGGGATTTTTTAGCCACGGCAATCTGCTGTGGAAGCTGCACACCCTGAAGTAAAGAACCCCGTTCAGTTCTCTTTTGGCAATCATACAGCCTGCAGAGACAGAAAACAAAACACACACTAGAGTTTTTCAGAACATTTTTCAGTGTGTTAATTGTTAAAAATTTTGTTCAAATATGCAATTCAATCAATTAATGAAGATATTAAAGATGAACTCACCAGGAGGACACAGTGGTGTTGTTTATGTTTACCAGTACCAGGTCACTCCTGTCCATGATCTCTCTGCAGTCCTCAACTAGCTGCTTGATGTGAGAGTATGCCATGACAATAGACTGGGGTATGGCAAATGTCCTCCCTTTATTGTCCTTTGGCCTATTTCTGGCTTCCTTGTACTCTTTGTACAGCTTGAGAGCAACACACTCTGAAATTCTGTTTTGGTCTGGTCTGTGAGCAGCCTGACCATGGACCATGAACAATCTGCAAATAGATGACCAGATCACATAGTGCTCATTATATATGCATGTTCACATATTGACATAAATACATTGATACAAATACTAAAGAATATAGCTATATGAGATGTGGATACCTCTCAGCTGCTTGCCGGCCTGGAGCAGAGCCACTGCGCTTTCTTGAAGCCCTCCAAGGTCCTGGCAACGTTGTTTTTTTTGCTCTTGAGGGTGTATCTGGTGGGGGTCTGGTCAAAGACACTTAGATGTGAGTATAACCTCAAAATCTCTGCCACTTCAGCATTGGAGAGTTTTGTTATAGTTCGGTTAAGCCCAACCAGGTAACCTGCCAAGGCATCAACTGCCTCCCATCCAGGAATCCCTCTGGCATCACACCTAGTGTCCTGTTACAAGAATTGAACCAATAAACACCATAAAATTTTAAACATCTGGTACAAGAGCAAATATAAAGAAGCCCACATTTCTGATGGTGAAACATTATCCACTTTACCGTAGCTGGAGTGACGAGCACACTCTCCTCAAATGGGGTGAGGACGGGACTTGCGGAGGCATCTCTCTCATCAAATCGGGTGAGGACGGGCCCAGAAGAGGCATTACTCTCCTCCAATGGGGAGTAGATGGGCCCAGCAGAGGCATTACTCTCCTCCAATGGGGAGTAGATGGGCCCAGCAGAGGCATCACTCTCCTCCAATGGGGACCTGGGATCTGGCCAGGGCCTAGGGCCTAGGGCCACCGCTTCCAAATTGCTGAGGTGATTAATAAAAGTATACACAGAATAAAGAATAAATAAAGAATAAACAATCTTTTACATTTTTTGTGTCTCTTCTACATTAAAAATGAACTGTTTATTAGTTTTAAAATATTTTTTTGATGTCTGATATACTCTTGATATAATATTACCTGCAATGTGAGGTCATGAGCCTGTGGTACGGTCACATCAGGACATTCGTCCTCGAGGACTTCATCCAAGATCTCAGGCAGGATGTACCTCACCAATACCAATCTGCTGGCTCATAAGATCTCCTCTGTTGGACTGTACCAGAAGATATTCTACAGCAATACGCTCTCCTGCAATAAGTATTCACCAAGGGAAAAATTATTGTTTACTTGCCTACCATGTCACAATATAGGTCTGATCATCATCAACAGCAGACTTTTCTTACCGTTAGGTTTCCCAGGGGGGATAAACTCTGGAAGAAGAGGTTTTCCCAACACTTTGTTGCTGAGCGTATTCACATTGGACATCAAACGAATGTTATTCTTGTGTTGTTGTTGCATCTCCACCCGGATGAGACAAAAAACAGGATCACTGATTACAACAAATTAAAACAATATTATGTCAACATTCAATAGCAAAATATACCATATGTGTGTGAGGTTTTAACATGCCTGGAATGAAAGCAAACTGGTGCTTATGAAAGCTTTCCAGAGAGGAGGACCCTCTGCTGCATCTTAGCACATCCAGTGTCTTCTCTCCTTTCTCCAGCCCTGACCCAATGTTTGTGTAAAGCTGCACTCCTGGTGGATCCTGAATGCAGGCAAGGTGCTTTTGCTGTACCTCCCACACTTGAGACATGCGTTCATGGTTTATAAGGTGCAGCCCAGTGCCGTCCACAAGGTGCCACATGGAGTCAAGAAGACTTTTGATGAGGGCACGAGTCTCCTCCACTCCACGGGTTTTCCTGCGGCAGTGCTTGGCTAGCTCTTTAGAGCTGATGCTCGCCAACACCTGGGCATCTGTTGGCTCGTGGCCCTGATGCTTTTGCCTCAGCTCTGACCGCTTCGCCTCTTTCAGATGACAGATGTCCTGGTAATCCCATTCAAAAATGCAACTCGACAATTTGGAGCAACGTACCGTACAGTGGATGGTGTTCTGTGGTGAGACCGTTGGTGAATCGCCTCATAAAGTGGAACACATCCAACCGCACAGTGGACGTCCATGGCCGA
Organism: Siphateles boraxobius; assembly: GCF_051911475.1. Taxonomy (NCBI): domain Eukaryota; kingdom Metazoa; phylum Chordata; class Actinopteri; order Cypriniformes; family Leuciscidae; genus Siphateles; species Siphateles boraxobius. The sequence goes on from NW_027509153.1 coordinate 1,098,313, forward strand.
AACCAATGGAGAACTGGGCTCACTCCTGTGTAAAAGCATTTTTTGGTTTGTATTGTCACCAACTGCCTTAATTTGGCAAAAAAAACATCAACACAAATTACAGGAAACCCACCTCTGTCACTGCAACAGTCTCTATCCACATAGATAGCAGCTGGCTGTGGCTCACCAGCATCCCTGTACCGTTGAACGATCACAAGTCATCCAGCCCAGCCCCCTCGCCGGTTGTGAGGACCGAGTTGAGGACCTGACCATACTCGTTCCCCACATTGGACATCCATGTTGCCGTGTTCTCAATCCCCCCAGCAAGTTTTTTGGTAACCTGTTATAACAAAAGTATATACATCATTAGCATATGTATTCTTATCAAACCCTAAAAGAACAAATGAGCTCAAGCTTATATAGGTTTACATTTACCTTAGTGGAATCAAGCTTCAGAATTCTGCCAAACGTTGAAGTGATGACACCTTTGAGTTCATCAAGGTGACCGACAACATCGTTGGCATGCACTGTCTCGAACCACTGGGCCAGGGGCAAGGGAGAGAAGGGTGGTGGTGGTGGGGGATAAACAGCCTGGGACTGCTTCAGGCAGGATCTCTTGTGAATTTCACAATCTGTGAAATAGTCACAGGATCTCCTAGCCCACTCCTCACTGTGTGCCTCTTGAAAGGCCTGCTGCAGGTAACTGGAGCTATTCCCTGCTGTTCTAGGACGCAAAAGTGTCACACATTTTCTGTCCAGTGCCAAATGTGTAGTCAACACAGCAGGGAATTTGTTGCGGTTTAGAGGGGTCAAGTTGCTTTAAAATGTCACTACTCCAAGGACAGACAGGTTGTTTGCACTGGCTGCACCTTGGGTAATCTCCCCCTATTAAATAGTACTTGCTATCCACATCAATGACCTCTCTGACCTTGGTGTAAATGCCAGAGTGGTGCATCTTTCGGTTGCACAGAGTGCATTTCAGAGGGATGCCCCACATACGCATTGGTGCCCAGGAACATCCTCTGTCGAAAGTAATCATGTGGGTTTGGAGGTGCCACAGATCTGATTGGGCTTGGGGGGGTGGTGCCAATTCTCCCTGACATTCTGTCTCAGCTGCCAACTTGCGTCATAGAGGATGTGGGCAATCCACTCCCGATCACCTGGCTTGATGACCCGGAGGAACGGCTTTGGCAAAAACCTGGCCCGCCTTACCTCTGGAAAGCACAGAGGGACTGGGAGCCCTGGTGCTGCTGGAGGAGGAGCAGAAGCAGGAGAAGGAAGAAGTGGTGTGCCACTCTGAGTCGCTGGTGCCATCTCAGATAGTGTGGAAGGGCTAGGAGCAGGAGCAACTTGGAGACAGATGGTTGGTGTCGTCTCTTGGGCTGTGAGGCAGACTGGAGCTGGAGCATCTCGGGGAGAGACGATTGGTGTCGGTGTCATCTCTTGGGCTGGGGTAGTGGAGGGACGGGCTGAAGGGGTTAGAGGAGAAATGTTTGGGAGGTCTGTGGGAGATTTTGAGACATGACACTTCTCAAGGTGCTCTGATAACCTGACAGCACCCATGGCCTTTGTGCCGCATTGCTCACACTTCTCCTGGACATGGAAGTCTGACAGGTGCTGAGTAAACTGGTCAAAGAGCACTTCCTGAGCACAAAGGGAGCATGTCATGGTATTATCACCGCTCCCTGTCTGCTGTGGACCTGCTGCGGTCCCTGTCTGTTGTGGACCTGCTGCGGTCCCTGTCTGCTGTGGACCTGCTGCGGTCCTTGTCTGCTGTGGACCTGCTGCGGTCCCTGTCTGCTGTGGACCTGCTGCGGTGCTTGTCTGCTGTGGACCTGCTGCGGTCCCTGTCTGCTGTCCTGACTGAGGGAAACAATATTTTGTATTTACTCTCTATATCCTCTTATCCTCTAAATCACACAAAACTCTGCATCAAAACAGTGATTTGGAGAATCAAGCACAACGAAGAACCAGCCATGGGAAACAGCTGTAGAGGAAGCATTTGTCAGCATCTTTGTCTCATATCATATGTTTAAGGATTCAATGACATTACTTACATCATGGTAGCCACATTTGCAGGGGATCTTTTTCTCAAAAATGTCTTTTTTTCTGACCGTTAGGCCAAATGCAGGGGTCAGGGGACAATTCTTTATCCTCTCTAACACTGCCTTCCAACGTCTGCTCCCAGGTCTCTGGCCAGTGGAAAATTTATATTTCCCCTGGGCAAACAGCATCATGACGCCGGTCCAGAATGAATCTGGCTTTCCTTCCTTTGGCATCTCTATAGGACAAGAGGCAGTCATTAGGCTGTTGTAGGCAACATGTAGGTCTACATGCACAGACAGACAGACAGATAGATAGGAAATTAAGCAACTACAATATAAGGTTGTATGTTTTTTTCCACAGTCTCAACTAATTTGGTCAGGAATATTTCAAGTCTTAAGTTTCTGAGACACTGTTTCATTTATATTGTTATGCTAATGTGAAATAGTTTGTTCAGATCTCATCAGATGGCATGAACTCACACGGATGGTTGTCGGTTATTAAAAATGTAATCAAAACAGTTTAGTGATGAAAGAAATGGAAAAAAATGATACTCTCTCACTCACCATCTCTCTCTCTCTCACTCTCTCTCTCACACACACACACACACACACACACACACACACACACACACACACACACACACACACACACACACACACACACACACACACACACACACACACACACACACACATTCACATTCACTCACTCACTCTCTCTTTGAAAAAAATGGCTGTTATTTTACAAACTGAAATTGTATGAGAACTGAACTGAAATCACAACACAAGCCAATCCTGTTTCTTCATGTTTGTTAAGAAATGATCATACCCACTCTTTCACTCACTCTTATTCTCTCTCACACACACTTTATAGCACTCTCTTTGAAAACAATTGGTATCTGAAATTGTATGATGAATGACATGACTATATATTAAAATATCCAATTCAGTTTACCTTGATGCCTATTTTCTGTGTCAATTTCTTGTCCTATTGCAATAGATGTTATATGGTCAGTTGGTGTAACCAATATTTTGTCTAAAAGACTAATATTTTACAAAAAAAGTTAATATGAATAATAATTTAATACTCTACTACACTGTAATAATGGGTGTTTAAACCATTTGTACTCAAATGGTCAAAGAATAGACATAAAACAAGATGTTTACAGCATATGGTCTTGCTCAGTACAACGAAAAACCCATATCATTTATAATAAAACATATTCTCATAGGATATTACTAAATAAACTACTAATTTCATGCAATTGCATGAACTCTAGGAGGTGTGAAATATTAGATATTGGTCATTTTTTGTGGTTACACCATTTGACAGTTTAACGGGCTGTCAGTTCTATCTTTTGTTAAAAATAGTATAAATTTCATATTAAATAATAATTAACATAGCGATCAGGTTTCTGACCGTCTTATCAAACTTAGCAGCGACATTTAACACTTGACACAGAGACAAAATCGAGCATCTCTGTTCTAGTTTAATTTGATGGACACAAGAAAGACACGCAAAAGACACTTAAAAAGTTCAGTAAAGAAAATAATTAACATTGCGATCAGCGTTATCTCTTAAGGTTTGTGACCGTCTTATCAAACTTCACGAAAAACATCCAAGGTTTGTCACAGCAGAAGTATTTACAAACACACCACATACTTTTACGATTTCATTTCAGTGATTTACATAATTTTAGTAAGTTCTACTTACTTTTAGTGTCGAGAGATATTCACCGCCGGTAAATAAAGTTACCTCAGAATGAACTGTGACATCGTCTCCATCAGTCAACCAATGAGAACACTGTGCGCACGGGGCCCTGTTTCGACGCATCTGATTGGCTCTTTTGCCCCCCTTGTAGCGGCAACTGTTTCGAAGCATATGATTGGCTCTTTTGCCCCGCTGTTGTTAGGAGTTAGGACACTGTTAGGAGTTGTTAGGACTTTGTTTGGACTTGTTAGGACTTTGTTTGGACTTGTTAGGACTTTGTTTGGACTTGTTAGGACTTTAGTTTTTTTGAATTTAGTGGAGGTTACGGCCACGACTACAAGCTGGCTGAAAGGGGCATGTCGTTTGGCTTGGTGCCTTGCAGCGTCGCTGCCCGAGGCCAGTGTAGATCAGCAAGAACTCAACAACAAAACGTACCGCTCCACAAAAAGAGGCTTGTTCGCCCGAACAGGGACTTGAACGCTGGACCCTCAGATTAAAAGTCTGATGCTCTACCGACTGAGCTATCCGTGCTACTGACACCTAGCGATTAGAAAATATGCACACACCATATTCTCTCTGAAGCAAGATTCTTCCGAAATAAATAGGAGCGTTTCGTTTTCAGTCTTGTCTGAAAGAAAAGTCTGATGCTCTACCGACTGAGCTATCCGGGCTCTTGTTCGAGAAGCGTGCGTGCTGCGTGGGAACGCACATCAAAATGAATCGTATTGGTGCAGAAAAAAGGGTGTCCTCCAATGCATTGCGTTTCCTTCTTCGAAGATTCAGAACGGCCTTCAAAACGTCTGCTATGTCAAAATATATTTGCAAATTAGTGGGAATGCAGCCTATTAGACTGATGATAATAGTCATTAAAGGAAAATAATGCTAGGAAAAAGAACAAAAACTCACTGCTACTTGTCTGGAAAGCCTCTTCACACGCTTCAATGCTGTTGACTTGCCGCGCTCTTATCGTTATTGTAAACTTGTGTCAAAGGCGCAGTTGTTTGTAGCAAATAGCAAGCCCGCGGCACTCAAGGTAACAGCTAGCGAGTGTACTGACACCTAGCGATTAGAAAATATACACGCACCATATTCTCTCTGAAGCAAGATTCTTCCTTAATAAATAGGAGCGTTTCGTTTTCAGTCTTTTCTCTAAGGGTTCGAAAATGAGAGCTCATGCTTTCAAAGAATGTCCCAGTTTCAATTCCCTCGAACATCCAGAGCACATCAAGGGCACGCGCCGTGCACAAAAAGAGTAGTCCGAAGGACGGGGTGAGGAGAGGTGGTGACATGGAGCTCAATTTCAATGGCACCCAGAAAACCTTTCCGTGACCCGGATTCGAACCGGGGTTGCTGTGGCCACAACGCAGAGGACTAACCACTATACGATCAAGGCGAGCTACCGGTCTACCCGACGTGTCCTTGACTACAAAGGCGTCGATGCCCGAGGCCAGTGTAGATCAGCAAGAACTCAGCAACAAAACGTACCGCTCCACAAAAAGAGGCTCCTTCGCCCGAACAGGGACTTGAACGCTGGACCCTCAGATTAAAAGTCTGATGCTCTACCTACTGAGCTACCCGGGCTCTTGCTCGAGAAGCACGCGTGCTGCGTCGCAACGCACTGTAAAATGAATCGTATTGGCGCAGAAAAAAAGAGTGTCCTCCAATGCATTGCGTTTCCTTCTTCGAAGATTCAGAACGGCTGTCAAAACGTCTGCTATGACAAAATAATAATAATAATAATTAGCTCACTGTATTTGTGGATACGACCTGAAAACGCTTGGCTGGTTCCATGCTGAAAATTCAAAAGAGCTCACTCTGTGGTTCAGTCTCAGTCGGTCTCAGTTCACTACCGAAGCGCATGACACGAAACCTGCGCAAGGTTCGCGCTATTTATGAATCAGAATATGAAGCAGTCACGTGGCTGTTTGTCAAAACGAAGCTTCGGACGTCACTGGTCACATGGTTATGTCAAAACGAATCAAGCTCCGGTACAGTGGTTCATGTGAGATGTTTCGTTTTTTTGATACAAGCTTCGAAGCCTCGGTGCCGAACGTCACATCACTACCTTGTGGGTTTGCGGATCTTCCCTCACCGTGGGAGTCGTCGAGGACAACGCCACCATCAACTCCAAGTCCCCGGGTCTTTTAACACCTCCAGCAGCCATCTCTCTGCCAGATCCAGATAGGACACATCGCCCCTGCCCGGAGTGTCCCGGACAGCTAGAGAGATCCTCCAGCTCCATCATTCACCTCGACGGAGATCCTCCACTGACCAAAATCCCGAGCCAGCACCTGACTCGTATCACGAGCAAAAAACCCTCCACAGAGCCAGAGCCAGCCATAGAGTTCATCCCGGAATCAGAGCCTGAGCCACGGCATCTGAACCGAAGCTGGATCTGATCGCCAGGTCCATCACAGAGTCAGCACCGTCAGGTCAGTCCACGGCCCTGGATTCGCCTGCTCCTCTGGTGTCTCGCAGCTCCGGCTCGGCCTTCGCATAGCTCTGTGAAGCAGATCCCCTTGCTTCACCTTGGCCCCCAGGCCCATGTCTCCACCTCGGCCTGTCAATCCTTTGGCTCTGCGCTTCCTCTGCTCCACCGTGGTCTGCCATCCCTCAGGCTCCACCATGGTCTTTCACTGTGGACTGCACCTCAACACTCCACCCCTTCTGCTCCACCAGGCTCCTCCTTCCCTCCGGCATCACACTGTTTTGCCAGGCGGCTGCGTCCGAAAACTGAAAAAGGCTACCTCTGCAGGCAGGAGATGGAGGTAGGAAGGTAACAAGGCACGTCCCAATCCAATGATCATGCCACATCCCATCTACTGATATACCTTCATCTGAGTGATTTTTGAAGGCAGCATAGATGGATCCTTCGCTGCCTTTGATATCCCACAATCCTGTGTGTTCCATTTCCTGACTGTTGAGCTAAGAAATAAAAATGGCGTCTGAAATTTGAAGTTGGTGGTAGGGTTTGTGTGTAAAGTGTACATTTTTAACAACTTTTCCCACTCTTGATGACATTTCTACCGAGAAGTTAGTATTGTAGTAATTAAATATTACATTTGTTTTGTCAGCAAAGCTCTCTCTGTTTTGTTATCGATCATTACATCTTTACACTGCCAGAAGTGTGTCTGAAATAAGCTTTGTGAGGTGTGGTCCAGTGGCGTGTCTATTGGTGGCATCTGTGCAGTGGGCGGTTGGTCTTTGCCGTCCAACTTCGCCAGATTTTACAACTTGGAGTCATGCAGAACTTAATGTAGTCATTTGACCATTAAAACAGACATGTTAATCTGCTTTATGCAGAAATGTTTTCTGAAAACACCTGCAATAGCTGAAAAAGAAACTACTTAACAAAAGTCAAGAGCCCAACTAAAGCAAACACTGCGCAACTAAAGCAAACTAAATATTTTCAACCAAATATCAACATCTAAACCTCTTGTTAATTCTCAATAAGAACTGCTGTAGACATCTGACAGAAAGTAAATCTGGTTAGTAATAAATGAAGCTGGAAATGATGTCTGTGGAGTTGTTTAATCCTTCTCTGCTGAGATCTTCAGAGATTTAAAAAAAAAAATTTAATCTTCCGATTATTTCATCTAAGGCTGTGGCTGAAGAAAGTTGTAGTTTGTGTTCTTATTTCTCTTTCTTTTAGTGAAAACGCACCTTGGAGAAACTCAACAGCAGTGCAAAATATGAAAAGACAATGCAGAAAAGACAAAACTTGTAGTCCATTATAACATCTACAAAGACAGCATCCATGCTTTCAATAAGAAACTAGGCAAAGCTAGACAGACTTTCTTCTGGAATATTATAAACAGCAATATAAACAACACACACACTCTTTTTGCTACTGTAGAGAGACTGACAAACCCCCCAAGCCAGATTCCCAGTGAAATGCTCTCAGTGAGAAAGTGCAGTGAGTTTGCTTCTTTCTTCTCTGAGAAAATCAATAATATCAGAAAGGTGATCAGATCATCCTTGAGTTGCGCTGGGGTCAGGCAGATCAGACAACAGCACGAGAAAGTAGTTACTATGTCTGATTTCGAAGAAATTGATGGCAAAATTTTGGAAGAAACTGTACAGCACCTTAACTAATGAACCTTATGTAAAGTGTTACCTAAATATATAATAACAAGCTATAATTATTTGTTCAAATAAAGTATCAAAGTAATCATATGGGTTTTATAGAACAAGGCTTTTAAAATAGACCATGTAAAATAAATGATATAAACTAATATAAACATAACTTATGTACATCACGTAAAAACAAATGTCCGCAGAGAGCACCAACGGCTTGGTTACACTAAGGCATGATCAAATCCTAGATTTACAAATGCAGACCTGCAAACTTAACAGTGGTGAAAAAGGTGACATGTCTCCTGTTGGGGAGAATACTTTTTGTGCGCAAAAACAAACAAAAATAACGACTTTATTTCAACTATTCATTTCCTTCTCTGTGGGCCTCTAGTCAGTTAACGTAGTGTGATAGAGGTTTTACTGTGAAAGGTACTTTTAACACAATCTGCAAGCATGTAATTAATTAAAGGTTTGTGCTTTTCTGTGGGGAAAAAAAACAGCGCATATATTTAACTAAGCCTTTTGTCTTTTTCTCCATCACTTGTGGGCCAAACTCAGATTTCTGCACTAGACATATCAGCAAAGCGTTTTCTATTCATTTATCTGATCATTTGATACCAGCCGCTCGAATCGGAATCCTGAATATGAAAATATGCATCCTTGTTCAAATGTTCAGGCTAAGTCAACGTTTTCTCAAAACTCCCTACTGCAGCTTTAACAGTGCACAGTAACAAATATGAACAACAAACACACGTACAACAAGAAGAATATTTAACAAAACCGTTCTGATAATAAACAATCAACATTAGACTACTTAAAAGTACAATTTATACATTCTGTAGATTTAAAAGATGTAGTTACTAATAGTTATATATTAAAAGCAGTGACAGCAATTTATAGCATCTATTTCCAAAAATGTCATGTAGTGTTTAAATTGACCAAAAGAAATCAGATTTCGCAACTGCAAATCAGTCTGCGATGTGTTCCATGTGGAAGGGGCTGCATAACTAAAGGCCTTCTTACCGAGCTCTGTACGGACCGTAGGTACAGATAACAAACACAGATTACCAGAGCGCAAATTGTAGGAACAGCTGTTGCGAGACATAGAAGTGCAAAGGTAAGAGGGAAGCATATCCAGCATAGACTTGTAAATAAACGTAAGCCAGTGAAAGTGCCTCCTCACTGATAATGAAGGCCAATTTGTCATTTTGTACAAAGTACAATGATGTGTTGATGCTTTATATCCAGACACAAATCTTAGTGCACTGTGGAAAACAGTATCCAACAAAGATAAACATTTATCAGGCGCATTTCTATAGAGCAGGTCACCATAATCGAGTGCAGTAAGAAAGGTTGCAGCAACCAATCACCTCCTGGTTTTCCAAGAAAAACAGGCTTTGTTTCTAAAATTAAATCCTATTTTTAATTTGAGCTTATGTACCAATTTATCAATGTGCAACTTAAAAAGAGAGCTGATCATCAATTAATATACCCAAATATTTATACAATTTGACTTGTTCAATCAGTTCGCCATGTATAGTAGAAATACTTGGAAGACTGTCAAGAGACTTCTTAGTATCACTGACGATGTGTCCAGGTTGCACCACAAGGTGTATTCAAGTACTAAGCCAGCATGGCATCGCCATTGACTTCCAGGAAAAGGCTGGATGACGACCTCGAAAGTGTGGTGACTGCTGGAGAGACAGTGGACAGCGCGGAGAGACGGCAACCGGGGCAGGGCGGGTTAGCTCCCCAAACTGCAGCTCCCGAGAGGGAGCACCCAAAACACGCTACGGAAAACCCTAAGGAGAAATACCCCCAGGGGCGCCCGAGAGGGGGGGAGAATGAGCTCCCCGAACGGACTGTTTTTCTGGTAACGACTAATGCAAATGGACAATCGACTACGAGTGCAGTCTGCAAATGTGGCAAGGTCTGCAAAAACACGACTGGTCTAAAAATACACCAGACCAAGATGGGCTGCCTAAGGAAGCTTGTGACGCAACGCACAGTGCCAGTACTCAGTATAGCAACTGGTGAGACGGAGGAGGAACCAGGCCCGGATACATACCACAGTGCCCAGAGCCTCCAAGCACCACAAGCTACACCCCAAAGCAGACCATCAGAGCGGCGTCGGTTTTTGTGGCCTGCTGCCAACAAAGAGTCAGTGTGGCGACAGTTTGATGAAGATGTTGATGCAGCCCTTGAAGTAACAGCCAAGGGTGGTGTGGACCAGAGGCTCCGAACCATGAGCACGTTCATAACCAGCATCGCTTCAGAAAGGTTTGGCGCCAAGGAACAGCGCGCCACCAAGACGTCTACTGCGGCACCAATTCCGAACCGACGAGAGGTCAAGATTACCCAACACAGACAAGAGCTGAGGACACTCAGGAGACAGTACCGGAAGGCAAGCGAGGAGGAGAAGGTAGCCCTGGCAGAACTTAGGGGTGTGGTAAGGAAAAGGCTAATCACCCTTCGGCGGGTTGAGTGGCACAGGAAGAGGGGCAAGGAGAGGGCCCGTAGGCGCAGTGCCTTCATTGCAGATCCATTCGGTTTTACAAGGAAGCTGCTGGGAGAGAAACGCAGTGGTCAACTCTCATGTCCTGAGGAGGATATCAAGCGCTATATCCGTAACACCTATAGCGATGGCATGAGGGAGCACGACCTTGGTCACTGTGCAGCCCTTATTTGTCCACCTGAACCTAGCACCCTCTTTAACATCAACGAACCCACCCTGAAGGAAGTCAAAGAGGTTATCAAATCGGCCAGAACATCATCAGCACCGGGCCCAAGTGGAGTTCCATACAAGGTCTTCAAACATTGCCCCAGGCTTCTGGAACGTCTTTGGAAGATTCTAAGAACCATCTGGAGAAGAGGGAAAGTACCTCAGCAGTGGAGATATGCAGGAGGCGTGTGGATTCCCAAGGAGGAGAATGCAAGTAACATCGAGCAGTTTAGGACAATCTCCCTCCTCAGTGTTGAATGCAAAATCTACTTCAAGATTGTTTCCAATCGTCTGATGGGGTTTCTCCTTAAGAACACCTACATAGACACCTCGGTGCAGAAAGGAGGAATCCCAGGGGTCCCATGGTGTATTGAACACACAGGGGTGGTGACACAGCTGATCAGGGAGGCACGAGAGGGCAAAGGGGACTTGGCAGTGCTGTGGCTGGACCTTGCCAATGCTTATGGATCGATACCACATCGATTGGTGGAATTGGCCCTGAGCAGATACCACGTCCCAGAGAAGATTTGAAATCTCATCCTTGACTATTATAACAACTTCAGTCTTAGGGTGTCCTCTGGGACTTCAATATCGGAGTGGCATCGTCTGGAGAAGGGCATCATTACAGGCTGCACAATCTCTGTGACTCTGTTTGCACTGGCCATGAATATGCTCGTGAAGTCTGCAGAAGTGGAATGTAGAGGTCCACTGTCCAGATCTGGCACCCGACAACCCCCGATTAGAGCATTCATGGACGATCTCACGATGGCTCTCGGCAGTGGATAAGTCAGGGCTTCCTGGTAGGTTTAAGGCCTGGATCTACCAACATGGCATCCTCCCTCGTCTCCTCTGGCCACTGCTGATATACGAAGTCCCAATTACCACCGTGGAGGGCTTTGAGCGGAAGGTCAGCCGATTTCTGCGCAGGTGGCTGGGCCTGCCACGGAGCCTAAGCAGCGTTGCTTTCTTTGGCCATAACACCAAGCTACAGCTTCCCTTTAGCAGTCTGGCAGAGGAGTTCAAGGTCACCCGAGCCAGAGAAGTCCTGCTCTACCGAGACTCAGTTGACACCAAGGTCTCTTCAGCAGGGGTAGAGGTCAGAACAGGAAGGAAGTGGCGCGCCCAGGATGCAGTGGAACGGGCGGAGGCAAGGCTGCGGCATAGCACCCTGGTGGGTACGGTGGCTACTGGGCGGACCGGGCTTGGTAGCAATCCCAAGCCATGCTACAGCAAAGCCAGAGGAAAGGAGAAGCGGAAGCTTATCCAGGAGGAGGTACGAGCCGAGGTTGAGGAAGCTCGCTTCAGCAGAGTGGTGGGCATGTCCAAGCAGGGGGCCTGGACAAAGTGGGAGCAAACAGCTGGCCGTAAGATCACTTGGGCAGAACTCTGGAAGGCGGAACCACACCATTTCAAGTTCTTGGTCCAGTCAGTGTATGATGTCCTTCCTAGCCCTGCCAACCTGTTCACCTGGGGCCTGGTGGACTCACCTGCTTGCCAACTCTGCCAGAAAAGGGGATCATTAGAGCATATCCTCAGCTGCTGCTCAGAAGCCTTGGGAGATGGGCGTTATCGTTGGCGCCATGATCAGATCCTGAAGGCAGTAGCAGACGCCATCAGCACTGGCATTAACATTAGCAAGCAGCATCATCCAACCAAGTCTGCAATTGCCTTTGTTCGAGCAGGAGAGAAGCCTCAGCCCCCTAGAAAGACCCAAGGGGGCGTCCTCGCAACAGCAAGAGACTGGCACCTCCTGGTGGACCTGGGGACTCAATTGAGGTTCCCAGAAACCATTGCAGTTACATCACTACGACCGGACATGGTCTTGATGTCCGCAGCAAGTAAGCAGGTGGTGTTACTGGAACTAACGGTCCCCTGGGAAGATAGAATGGAGGAAGCCCAGGAAAGAAAGAGGGCCAAGTACGCTGATCTGGTAGCGGAGTGTCGGAGGAATGGATGGAAGGCCCGCTGTGAGCCTGTTGAAGTGGGCTGTAGGGGCTTCGCAGGCCAGTCTCTACACCGGGTCCTGGGACTCTTAGGGATTTGCGGACTGCACAGGCAAAGAGCCATCAAGAACATCCTGGAAGCCGCTGAAAAGGCAGCACGGTGGCTCTGGTTAAGGAGGGGGGACGCGTGGCGGAGAGCGCTACCTGGACACAAGTCGGGGCTTGATCACCCCCGGCTGGGTCGCCCGGGTGAGGGTGTCTGATGTAAGACCCGAAACACCCTATGACCCCGGGAGTATCACTGACGATGTGTCCAGGTTGCACCACAAGGTGTATTCAAGTACTTAGATTTTGGAAAAAAAAGCATCATCTTAGTTTTCTCAACATTTAAAACTAGTTTAAGCTGATACAGTTGCACCTGAACAAGGTTGAAAGCAGATTGTAAATTAGAAAAAGCTTGGTGTAAAGTTTCAGCCTTACAATAAATAACGGTGTCATCTGCATAAAAATGAAAATGAGCTTGTGGGATGTCTTCACCCAAGTTATTAATATAAATTTGGAGTTAATAATATAAAATTTGACCCAAGACTGATCCTTGCGGTACCACTAGATACAGTCAATGTTGCTGATTTGAGATTGTCAGAATAAACACACTGAGTTCTGTCTGCCAAATAATTAGTCTACCAATCTACAGTCTGGTCAGAAAAAACAATATTATGTAGCTTTTCCAGTAAAAGGCAATGATCCACTGTATCAAATGCTTTAGATAAATCTATAAAAAGAGCTACACAAGTGTTCTTACAGTCTATTGCTTCAATAAAGTCATAAATGACCTTCATTGTTGCAGTAGTAGTGCTGTGCTGCCTTTGAAACCCAGACTTTAAGTCAGACAAAATATTGTTGGAAACCAAATAGTCCTTCAACTGATCACCAACCAGAGTTTCTAAAACTTTAGCTAAAATTGGTCATTTAGAAATCGGTCTATAATTACAATTTTTTATTTATTATTTTTACTTTGTTATCCTCCTCCTCCTCGTCTGCAAAATACTGGAGAAATAAAAATCAAACAAAAAATGAACAACACAATTGCAACTGCAACCAAACTGAAATCCTTCAAACTTCAAGCTTTTAAAACTTCTTAAAACTTTGATACTAACAAACTATCTTTCTATCTTTCTTTGTTTCTCTCTCTCTCTCTCTCTCTTTCTTTCTTTCTAACTTATCTATCTATCATCTAACTATTTTTATCTATCTATCTAATATTTCTAATCTATCTATCTATGAATTAATTTATTAATAATATCCAAGATTTTGATTGTCAAGTCACCTTTATTTACACAGTGATAACATGAAAAAATACAACAAAGTTTGTTTCTAGAAGAATATTGCATCGTCGTCCACCTTAAGCGAGACGGATCAATAATATTGTTGAATATTAAATGTCCCCAACTAAGCAAGCCAAAAGCCAAGGCAACAGTGGCAAGGAACCAAAACTCCATCAGTGACAGAATGGAGAAAAAACCTTGGGAGAACCCAGACTCAGTCGGGGGACCAGTCCTCCTCTGGCCAACGAGCAAACAGTGTCTGTTTATGATCCAGGCAGCATTACAGGTCAGAAGTCAAATTGGATCAGAACATTATATTATGCAGTGCATCTGGTTGGAAGTCGGAGTCATCACGCCGGTATGGAGACGAGATTGTTGAGGATCAGTGCCGATGGCTGTCGTGTCGATGAGGCCTTCACAGGGCTGATGAAGGATGCGTCATGGATGGGTCCAGGTGCTGGTCCACCATCTGATCTGGATACGGCCGGGATCCGGCTGACTTCAGTAACAGGGACGGGACTGGTTGACACTTCAGGACTGCGTTGTTGTCGTGTCCAGGCGAAGGTCCTTCATCAGATCTGGATCCGGCAGACTGCGGCAAACCTCGGATAAACAGAGAGACTAGTATTAGCGTAGATGCCATCCTTATGATGTAACGAGTAGATCAGGATTTATGGGGAGTGTCCCCGGTTCCGGCTGATCTAAACTATGCAGCCTAACATTGAATTATAGAAGTCTATAATGTAGTATGTGTATGGTAAGCCAAAGAGATGTGTTTTTAGTCTAGATTTGAACTGACAGACTGTGTCTGCTTCCCGGACGATGTTAGGAAGAATGTTCCAAAGTTTTGGTGCTAAATAGGAAAAGGATCTACCGCCAGCAGTCGATTTAGATATTCTAGGTATTATCAACTGGCCGGAATTTTTAGATCGCAATAGACGTGATGGACTATAATGCGTTAAGAGCTCGCTCAAGTACTGCAGAGCTAAACCATTTAGTGCTTTGTAAGTAATCAGCATTTTTTTTTAATTTATACGATGTTTAATAGGGAGCCAATGCAGTGTTGACAGAACCGGGCTAATATGGTCATACTTCCTGGTTCTGGTAAGAACTCTAGCGGCTGCGTTTTGGACCAGCTGTAGTTTGTTTATTAAGTATGCAGGGCAACCACCCAGTAGAGCATTACAATAATCTAGCCTTGAGGTCATGAACGCATGAACTAATTGTTCTGCATTTTTCATTGAGAGCATATGACGCAAATTAGATATATTTTTAAGATGAAAAAATGCGGTTTTATAGAAACTAGACACGTGACTTTCAAATGAAAGATTGGTATCAAAGAGCACACCCAGGTTCCTAACCGACAACGAAGACTTGACAGAGCAGCCATCAACTGTTAGACAGTATTCTAGGTTATTACATGAGGAAGTTTTTTGTCCAATAATTAGAATCTGTTTTTTCAGAATATATCATATATATGATAAATATATATATATATATATATATATATATATATATATATATATATATATATATATATATATATATATATATATATATATATATATAGTATCATCAGCATAACACTGAAAACTAATGCCATGCTGACGAATAATATCTCCTAAGGTTAGCATGTACAGAGTGAACAGCAACGGTCCTAGTACTGAGCCTTGTGGTACCCCATACTGAACTTTTGATCGATAAGATATCTCTTCATTTACTGCTACAAACTGATAACGGTCAGATAAGTATGATTTAAACCATGCTAGTGCAATTCCATTAATTCCAACATAATGTTTGAGTCTATTTAAAAGAATGTTGTGGTCGATAGTGTCAAATGCAGCACTAAGCACTAAAATGGAACAGTTTATTTGAAAAAAATGCCTTTTCTTGTATCTTTGACAGAAAAAGTAGATTCGAGATCGGCCTGTAATTGACTATTTTTAACAAGTGGTTTAATCATAGCCAGCTTAAAAGTTTCCGGTACGTATCCTAAAGCCAAAGAAGAATTAATGATTAATGAAGAGGATCTATGACCTCTAGAAGCATCTCTTTCAGTAGCTTAGTCGGTATAGGGTCTAACATTCATTTAGTCGATTTAGATGATTTAACGAGTTTAGAAAATTCTTCCTCTCCTATAGCAATGAATCATTTTTCTTCATGGAGAATACACTGCACTGCCTGAAATCTCAAATCTCAAACGGGATTTATCATTTACACTAGATATTGTTACATTAAGCACCAACACTTCAATAGAATTCTATTTGAAACTAGACTAATTTTGAAAGTATTACTATAAATTACAACAACAACTCCCCCTTTGCCTATTAGACGAGGCTCATGTTTAACAGTAATCTTGGGGAGTGCACTCATTTAAAGTAATGTAATTGTTTGGTTTTAGAACAGGTTTCTGTCAAACACAGCACATCTAGGTTATAGTCTGTGATCATATCATTAACTATGAGTGCTTTTGATGTGAGAGATTGAATATTCAGCAACCTGAGCTTTATCATTTTTTCATTTGTATTATATCTGTTTTTTATTTGTTGAACATCAATTAAATACCCTTAGATGGGTTTGGAAGTTTTTTGTATTTCCTAATTCGGGGAACAGACACAGTCTCTATGTGATGATATCTAGGTGACAGAAGCTCTATGTGATGGGGTTTATCTGACCTTGGTGACGTGAGACAGCTGGCAGGCGGTCGGTTTAGCCAGTTTGTCTGCTTCCTGACCTGAGCCCCAGATTGTCAAGTTTGAGCTCTAAGAGTATGTGCCATATTACTAGACAGAAGAGCAGCACCATCCCAGGAGGGATGAATACCATCTCTTTTCAACAGGTCAGGTCTGCCCCAAAAACTTTTCCACTTGTCTATGAATTCTATATTATTTTGTGGACACCACTTAGACAGCCAGCCATTGAGTGATGACAGTCTACTAACTATCTCATCACTCCGGCGAACAGGAAGGGGGCCAGAGCAAATTACAGTGCCTGACACCGTACTTGCGAGTTCACACACCTCTTTAACATTAATTTTGGTGATCTCCGACTGGCAAAGTCGAACATCATTAGTGCCGACGTGAATAATAATCTTAGAGAATTTACATTTAGCATTAGCCAGCACTTTTAAATTTGCTTTGATGTCAGGCGCTCTGGCTCCCGGCAAACATGTGACTATGGTGGCTGGTGTCTCTATTTTCACGTTCCGTGTGATAGAATCTCCAATAACTAAGGCACATTCAACAGGATTCTCAGTGGGTGTTTCACTGAGTGGGGAGAACCTGTTTGATGTTGTAACCGGAACGAAGAGCGGTGTTTTGTCCCGCGACTACAGCGCCTCACAGTCACCCAATTGCCCTGCTGCACGGGCTCTACTTCAGCCAGAACCGAACAATGTACAGTGTTCTATAAGCTAGTCACATCCAAAGCAGTATCTAAAGCCCTTGCACTCTTACAATTAACCTCAATTAAAGTTTGGATGCGTGTCTCTAGTTCTGAAATCTCCTCCGTCGGCCAGACTATCTCCCTGCATTTATCACATGTAAACCCTGTGCTGACAGAGAAGGCCATGCTATACATGTTACATAAAGTGCAAGTCACAATAAGAGGAGAAGAAGACATGACTTACCGTGTTTGTTGACTGATCACTACTTACCACAGCTTTGATGGATTTGTGAAAGGCGCAAGCTAAATAAATAAATAAATAAACAAATAAAGAGCGCACGGATGGCACGCCAACAGGCTAGCGAATTACTAGCGTGTTGTACTAGTAACGATTTAGATTGAAGCTAGCGATGTCAAGTTAATATGTGATGTTGAGTAAGATATTTTAGCAGTATAAACAAAAGGGAATGGTAGTAAATAATGATTCAAAACAGGAAGATTTACGAAGCTACAGACGCCAACCAACTCAGCATAGCAGCGAGGTAGCGAGTGTCAGAGAGAGTGAGGGAGTGTGTGTGTGTGTGTGTGTGTGAGAGAGAGATATTGAGTGAGTGTGTGTGTGAGATTGAGTGAGTGAGTGTGTGTGATTGAGTGTGTGTGTGATTGAGTGTGTGTGTGTGTGTGTGTGTGATTGAGTGAGTGTGTGTGTGTGAGAGAGTGTGTGTGTGATTGAGTGTGTGTGTGAGTGTGTGTGATTTAGTGTGTGTGTGATTGAGTGTGTGTGTGATTGAGTGTGTGTGTGTGTGTGTGTGTGTGTGTGTGTGTGTGTGTGTGATTGAGTGTGTGTGTGTGTGTGTGTGAGATTGAGTGAGTGTGTGTGTGTGTGTGTGTGTGTGTGTGATTGAGTGTGTGTGTGTGTGTGTGTGTGAGATTGAGTGAGTGTGTGTGTGTGTGTGTGTGTGATTGAGTGTGTGTGTGTGTGTGTGAGATTGAGTGAGTGTGTGTGTGTCTATAATTCAATGTTAGGCTGCATAGTTTAGATCAGCCGGAACCGGGGACACTCCCCATAAATCCTGATCTACTCGTTACATCATAAGGATGGCGTCTACACTAATACTAGTCTCTCTGTTTATCCGAGGTTTGCCGCAGTCTGCCGGATCCAGATCTGATGAAGGACCTTCGCCTGGACACTACGACAACGCAGTCCTGAAGTGTCAACCAGTTCCTTCCCTGTTACTGAAGTCAGCCGGATCCCGGCCGTATCCAGATCAGATGGTGGACCTGCACCTGGACCCATCCATGACGCATCCTTCATCAGCCCTGTGAAGGCCTCATCGACACGACAGTCATCGGCACTGATCCTCAACAATCTCGTCTACATACCGGCGTGATGACTCCGACTTCCAACCAGATGCACTGCATAATATAATGTTCTGATCCCGGCCTTATTCAGATCAGATGCTGGACCTGCACCTGGACACGAATTACAACAATAACTTTATAATATTTGAATGATATAGTACGCCTCACTCATTTCTGGTTATGTTTACTTTCAATGTACTGTGGTCGTCTAAACTAGCGACCGCGACGCTGAAGTGTGTGAGAACAGAGGAATAACATTAGTGCGAATCACCAACATTTGCTTATTGGGATTAAATATTTTAACCATTCTGTGTCATTTTTCAATATCAATCTTTTCACTATTTACATGTTTATGCCCAAAATGCTATAACATTCCAAGTAGTTGACTGTCATTCTCCTCTACGCTGTGTGTGTTATTGATTAAATAGCCTAGCCTATTTAACATGGTTACAGGCACCTCGGTCTGCCCATTTTAAAAGACTGGATTAAACACCAGCGCACACAAGCAATTCTTTTAATACTCAATTTCATTTAAAAATGTAAACCCAACAGGTATGACATGTCAGAAAGAGAAAAAAACTTCATGAGAAGACGAACATATAGGACTGCCACAGCTTAGTGGATAAATATATTTTAGCTATTTATTATTCAGGATGCACAGCAGGCTCAAGATAATTAACACAGAGATCAGAGTATTCACAGAGAACACAGAGTATTCACTGTTTTAATCAATTGGCAGCCATTAAACAGTGATAATAATCTGAATGTGTGGAGGTGTGCTGAAAGCTGTAACCGGAAACTCCCGATATGCACTAACTAGAACGCGGAAGAAGTTGTGCAAGTAGTCCATTGACGTGCTACATGTGAACGATATTATTTGTACTGTCCTGTAAAAATAATGTAGTTCATTTCAATTATTCAGCCTTTATGAGCAAGAAACTAATGCGCAAATGGCAATCTCATCGTTTTGATTTCAGCAAATTAGTTTGAGCAAATGCAGTGATTAATATTCACGAACCCGGCAGTTCATCAATACTTAGTGCGGTTTATATTCTTATTAGTAGCAGAATTCGTAGTAGTATTATTATCTTATCAGTGTTATTGTTCGTTTTATTTTTACAGAAACACTGACCGACAATGTCTTAAGCAACACCAGTCCTAATTTCAGTTAAAATGACAAATCTGCATTCTTACGTCCTCATTCATACTGTTACCAAAAGTGAGAGAGCTTGCGCAGCACTGAGACAACGGTACTTTTAAATCCATAAGTAATTAACACGCTAGTTTTCATACTGAAAGAATATTTAACATAATTTGGTACTTTAGATATTTTTAACACAAGAACATTACACATTCTTCATGCTACATTTCTCAACACTGAGAATGAATAAATAAATGCTTGTTTCTCCAGACTCGCAGTTGTCAGTCATCCACAAGTCAGAGCACTTTCATAAAGCCATAGCGATTTCAAGTTTATTTAGATTATATTGTTCCGAGTGTCTATGAATGACAAAGCGTATTTTCAGAGTCAATCCATGCGATCACGCAGAGGATTAAGTTAACTCAACTCAATATTTTAACACATCTCCCGCAGCCTGTTTAGCGTGAGGAGCCGGACGCACCGAGACGACTGTACGGTCCTCGCTGAAGAAACCCGTCACACAGCGGGAGTGAAAGGGGGATCGAGCGGGATTCTCTGTCGCTGTCTCTTTTCTATCATAAGCCTTACGCATTTGTCAATCATCCTGGCTTGCTATTTGGGGAATGAGCCAGCGCTGTGATCGGCCAAACTCTTCTTCTTCTTCTGCTGTTGCTTGATTTGAGGACAGCGCGTGCAACAGGCTTTTGCGTAGTTTAGAGTGACAAATCGTACCAGCGTACTTTGAGGTCAAAATGCGAACAGGTTGGCAGGTCTGAGTCTGTCTCAAATAATATCTTTTTGATTTAAAGGCCAGAATTGATTAAACAAACAAAAAATAATCTTTTTCTTACTTATTTGGCTTCTCTCTTCTTCATTCTATGTCCAAATCTGCAAACAAGGGATGATCTACCAAGTTCTCTGCAGTCAAGTAGTATTTTGCATCAGGCACATGTTCTGTGGAAGAGTCAGTGAAGAGGGCGGATTAATCACATTTGGCCTTTCTGTAGTAGGCGTGTACACGTAAGGTGAATGTTACCATGACATTCAAAGCATGTTTTGCTGTAACTATGACATGAACATTTAATCACTGCTAACAATCATTATCAGTCCCCTGTGTTTTACACTTTGCTCATTTGTCATCAAGGTTTGACACTTATCATTTTACTGTCACTTTATGTTTCAGAACTTTATATGTTTTCCAAGCAATGTTAGTTCCACTTTGTTCTTGTTATCATTCTTACCTAATAATGGGTCTTTGTTGTGTTTTTCCATGAAGAATAGAGCGATGTATTCACAGCGCAAATCCTCATCCGTTTCTTCAATTCCTGCAAGCAATAGATTTCCAGTGTTTAGTAAAACATCACCAGTCATCAGTGATCTGTGTTCAAAAAGCCAACTCACTACTGAATTCTTTTTCGGCAAGGTGTGCATATTTTATATGCAGGGTTTTTGGGTTGATCAGTATCAATCTCTTGAGTAATGGGTAAGAAAGATCATTATCCGTCCAGTGACGGATTGCAACATGGATTTGGCTCATGATGCGGTTCGCTGTCTCGTCAGTCAGGCTCCCTCCGTTTCCTCTGATGAACTCCCTCAAGGTCACATAGGCAGGAAGATGTTCCATTACCAGGACGGTTTGGTCTTCCAAGATGAAACGCTCATATAGACGTACGGAATGGTCGCAAGTTGGACGCTTTTGCATTTTCAGCAATGAAGTGCCCTCTTCGACAAACTTAGGCTAAAGAAAAGAGATTGATAAAACATTGGCTAAATTCAAATCTCCTAATTAAAGAGTGAGGGAAATGAAAGATGAAAGCATTAGCCATGTTTCCATCACCCTGTTTTTATGCACATTTTAAAGTCTCGCATCAGAAACATGATGGAAACGGCAAATGAGAAAAAAACTCTTAAGTCGCTAAAAAGTTCACACACTCACTTGAGGTGGTTTTTGACTTGTGCGAAAAAGGAATAATGCGAATATTGGGAGATGGAAACGCATTTGCCAAATTAATTTGATTTATATTGAACTATTCAAAATAAAACCATTGTAAGCACATCACAGTATCATTCGAATCAATGTCTCAGTGTGACTGGTACAAATGTCTCATTTCCAAATAAGTAAAACAAAAGGTAATATGGTTTTTAAGAGTTTAGAGATAACTGGCACACAAAGGAAGATGATCCAACCCCCAAAAGGTGTCAACTCTGAATGCATATTACCATTGTTTCCTTGTGAAAGAGGTTCTGGCTATTTAATGGGCCGCAGCGAGGGATTCTGGGCCTTTCTGTACTTCAGATCAGGCCGTGAGGCTGAGAGTGTCCGAGACTCTCAGACTCATGTATTTTTTAAAATGTTTGGTTTGCATCTCTTCTCTTTATTCCAGAGCATTTGATGTTTGGTATCGATTATCTTTGGATTGATTATGTAATTGGCATGATACATTTACCTGACAAAATAAATTGTTACATTTGATTATTCTAACTGACTTTGACACTATTTTCATTAGAGTTAAAAGGAATAGTCAAACATTTGCTCACATAATGATGCTCATTCGAAAAAGATTTGCTTCACGTTTGGATGGAAACCCAGCTAATGAAAAAAAACTCTAAAACCGATGCTTCTAGGCTTTGGTTGTGTAATTCAGTTATATATCATACTATCTATATTACCGAATTTAACAAACCAATTCTTACTAGAGAATTTCATGAAGAATAAAGTCTTAGAATTAGTCTTAGATTTTTCTACACTGTTTCTGTTAATAATGTATTGTATCAAGTGTCCATTTCATTATAATATTCAGATTTATCATAAATAATTGAACATGCACATGTATTTTAAGTTCTGTTAAAGAGGGGTGGAGGTGGGGTCACATTTGAGCATTTAAAAATTGACTTGAAAGAAACGCAATAGTCACTTTCTGAAGTAACTAGTTACTTTTATAATGTGTAACTGAGTAACTAATTTAGTTACTTTTTGGAAGAAGTAACTAGTAACTGTAACTAATTACTTTTTAAAAGTAACTTGCCCAACACTGGTTATATATCATACTATCTATCTTATCGAATTTAACAAACCAATTCTTACTGGAGAATTTCATGAAGAATAAAGTCTTGTCAACTTACCGATGTTTCCCAAAGTCTGCACCTCTCAACAAATTTGATGGCAACCTAAAAA
The DNA here is from genome assembly GCF_051911475.1 of Siphateles boraxobius. NCBI lineage: Eukaryota > Metazoa > Chordata > Actinopteri > Cypriniformes > Leuciscidae > Siphateles > Siphateles boraxobius. The sequence continues at coordinate 1,121,177 of NW_027509153.1, forward strand.
ATAAAGACAATTTTTTGCACATGATCATCTACAGTCTACATTTTTTTAAACACTTTTTGAACAAAACTGTCAACACTGATGTTTATGGCAAGACTCAAAGTTCACAGAAGGAAACAAGAGACAAAACATTTGTTTTTGGAGAAAGAGCAACATACTTTCTGGCCGTCCGATCTTCTAATTCCTTCATGGACACGATCATCATATCCCACTTTCTTTCCAACTTTATAAAGACACCGAAAGTATTTATGTTGCAGTATCGGTTGACGAGGAAATCTTAAGGTCACTGAAAAACACACAGCAACAACGTGTTAACATACAGCATGAGACTGAACACACCAGTGCAGATCAGGAGCCAGTATGAGTGGAGATTACAAACAAAACCAGAACAACAGATTGAAATGGACATGAATCCAGTGGTACGTGATACCTCTACTGTAAGTAAAAGTCGCATATATGTTCTCATGAATGTGACCGTAGCAGCAGCGGCTTGTTGCTATATTGGATTGTCTCTAGAACTAGGTGTGCAGGAATCTCAGTTTACTCTAGACTACAGCACTGCATGATGACTGGAGACTCACGGTCTGTGGGCTCGGCCGGCCTCGGCTCCTGTCCGGGAGTTTGCGGACGCTCCTGCGAAGGCTCAGGCACACAAGGACACACTTTCCCTATAAAGGACTGGAAGCCGCGCTTTACAGCAGCCAAACGAGGACGGCCTTCCCTCCCTTCAGTGTGTTTTTCGGAAAGCAAAGAATATTGATTAGAAACATTTATTAGCACAGATTACAGCTGAATGATTAATGTAAAACTGTCCAGATGTTCATGTGAATAATTAGCAGGTTTAGCACTGAGGGTCATGTTAGAAAGATAACTTAGTCCAGTATCCAGGCGCTGTTTGACAGGCTTTTAGTGCCTGTGAGCGTCGGGTGTATGTGAATGAGATGTTTAGCCGGCAAGGCTTTCAATCACATGCAAATAATGAACTTTAGTGAATGGCAGTGTCCCGTGAGTGTAACTCTACCTCTGCCTTAACATGTGACGTGAATGTAACAGAACTGCCACTGATAGAATGAGCGCAGTAACGCGATACTACGACATTTCTTCAGAAGCAGATCGTGGAGACTCGCCCACGATCAAATACTGTGATATCGCACACCCCCATGTGTCCCGCTGTTATTTCTGCATACAGTTGGTACTCAACCAGAAAATAGTTTTGCCGCCGCCGTTTCCCCGCGGTGGCAAATTGGCATGTGTATTTGCTGCCCTTTACCGCTAATTGGCGCTGTAATCACAGACTTTGAAAAGTGTAAGTTTATTCTCTCTATGGCGTAATCTGCCGCGGCTCATTGAGGGCTGAGGACGCAGATAAATTCAAGTTAAACACTTGAGTATACTATAATAGCCTACTTGTCTTTTACTTCGTGTTATTTTAATTTGTTAGTAGATTTAATAACTGACATACACTCTAAAACCCTACAAAACCAGTTGAAACAACTGGATTGAACCCTTCCATTTTTTTCAATCAAAAACCTATTTGGACACATCGAGAGATTTATCTGAAAGGAATCTTTCCTTTGCCTGTTCTGCTGAATCAGAGTGGTAATAACTCGAGACTCACCGTCTGACTCGAGTGCATCAGTGCCTGGTGTTTTTTTAAACCAGTCATGATCTAAAATGTTCTGTAAGGTGATCTCTGACTCTCTGTCACGAAGTTTCCGAAGTAGATCCTGGCATTCTGTAAACGTTTTCAGAAGAGAGCTGATTAGTCCTGTTTGATTTTGAGATATGTCGTTTGTGTAAGTACGGTAATGTTAATATCAAATACACTGCATTTGTTGCTGTTACTATGGCATTCTCTGGATGCCCATGAACATTTATTCATTGCTAAACTTCACTGTCAGTCCGCTGTGTTTTACACTTTGCTTAATTGTCATCAAGGTAACTTTACTGTCACTTGTGTAAGAGCTTGACATGTCTTCAAGCAATGCTATTTCCATTTCGTTCTTGTTTTTGGTCTCACCTTTGGACAAGCGTGTATTTTTCCAACCAAACCAGAGTTTCAAAGAGTTTGCTTCGACCATCCCCCTCAGCACTCTGTATAAGCCTTCATTGGTTGCAAATAAAGCGTGAAATCTCCTCACTAATGCTGATTTCGATTTGGCTGTTTCTGTAAGCAATACGTTTTCAGTGTTAAAAAAAAACTTTAAAACGCCCTTATTTCCATATCCTGTGCATAATAAATCAGTGATTTGTGCTGGAAAAGCAAACTCACGTGTTTCGAAGATGGTCAGTGCTCTGTAAAAGCCGGTTAACTTGATCTGCATGGTGTCAGGGTCGATGAGTACTTTACTCAGGCTCATGTCTTTATAATAAACACCCCGTTCACTGCAGAGCCGAAACGCAGCGATGAGTTTCTGCATGATGTCTTTCGCTACCGCTTCAGTCAGACGACCTTCGTTTTCTTTGATGAAATCACACAAGGTCATGCTGGTACCTGGATGCTCCATAACTAAGATGTTGTGATCTTCCATGTCAAACCAGTCGTATAACTTCACGACATGGTTGCTGTGTCTCATTATCCGCATTATAGCTGCCTCTCGACACAAAGGTTCGGAATGGCCAATCTAAAAGAAGAGATTGACGAAAGGTTCGTTGACTTCTAACCTCAAACCTCCTCACTAAAGAGTGAGTGACATTCAAGAAGAAAACAACCAACTGTACATGTACAATACAACTGATGCTTCAAGGCTTTGATTGTCTATTTCAGTTTTATGTTATGCTGTCTACATGCAGAATTATCAATTACCGAATAATAATTTAATAAATAATTCTTAATAGTAATTTTCATGAAGAATAAAATCGTGTCAACTTACGTGGAAATCAAACCGGCGCTTCTTAACAAATTTGATGATCACCTAAGAAATAAAGAAAATATTTGCAAGCGTAAGTGAACTGATACATTTTAGTTGTTTAGATGACAATCTACAATCTTTTTTAAAACATGTTTTGATCAAAACTGTAAACACTGATGTTTATGTCAGGACTCAAAAGACAGAAGGAAACAAGAGGCAGAAAGTTTGGTGTATCGAGAAAGAGCAACATACTTGTTTGTCATCTGATTTGCGAATTCCTTCATGGACGATGCCATGAGATCTTGATGCCAGTTTCTTTCCCAGGTCATAAAAAGAGTCAAAGGATCCTGAAAAACACACAACAGCATGAGACTGAACTGCATGTGACTAAACACACCTGTGCAGAACAGGCGAGGAACCAACCGGTGTGAAGATCACTAATAAAATCAGTAAACAGGCTGAAATTGACACATGTGAATAATTAGCATTAAGGTTTTGCATTTAAGTTCATGTTCCTTATACTCGAGATGGCAACTTCTTGAATCTGCAAGCCTATTACAGTATTTTTCTCAAATAAAGTAATTGTTTAAAAATATGTGAATATGTGAATAAAAAGGAAGTAAACACTGTAACAGGACACTCAGTAATCTGGTAATTTCGTGCGCACTGATAATCATATTTCTTCAAATAAAGGTAATGCTAATTTTACATACAGCACACAGTGAAAACTATATGAATATGACACAGTGGGCAACTGGATATAGCACAGCATATTTTACAATGAAGGATTTAAAGTTTTTCGATCATGTCTCCCGTGAAGCTGATCTTCAGTTCGCACTCACTCGCTTCACACGGCCCGACCGTCACTGGCGATATATATATCGCTCGTCCACTACATGTGAGTTTTGATTTGTTATAATGTCCTCAAGACAGTTACCTGTTGGGTTAATCTTCACAGGTCCATCTGTTGGGCTTCTGCTGGGGTTTCTCTCAGATAACACAGCAGCGCTGGTCGATGTTTGAGCGTAGTCCACCATTGGCTCGGTCTCGAGCGCATCTGTGGCTGGAGTCGGCTCCTGTCCGGGAGTTTGAGGACGCTCCTGCAATAACACAGCAGCGCTGGTCGATGGTTGAGCGTAGTCCACCATTGGCTCGGTCTCGAGCGCATCTGTGGCTGGAGTCGGCTCCTGTCCGGGAGTTTGAGGACGCTCCTGCGATAACACAGCAGCGCTGGTCGATGGTTGAGGAGCACTGCTGATATCCATTCCCTCAGGCAAATACTCGTATGCGTCCACGAACACGTCGCTGCTGCTGCTATCCATTCCTTCAGGCAAATACTCGTATACGTCCACGAACACATCACTGTTGCTGCTATCCATTTCCTCGGGTAAATACTCGTATACGTCCACGAACACGTCGCTGCTGCTGATATCCATTCCCTCGGGTAACGTTGCATGCATGATGTTTACTTTCTGCATGTTGCCTAAAGAAAAGTTCAAACTAACATCAGAAACATCAGGCTGAAACGGACATGAATCAGAGTGGTAATAACTAGAGACTCACAAACTATAAGTGTAAGCTATTGTGATTGTCAAAACATTTGGTAGCCTAACTCAACATCATTTTTTCAAGTTTAGTGACAGCATGGTGCAAGAACTCGCTGGAAATAATGTTTTAAGTGTGCTCAGCACATGTTGAAAGAGTCCCTCTTTTTGACGAGACATTGGTTGGGAAGTAATGCCATAGCATGGTGTTGGTGAGAATGAGCTGTTTGTGTGTGTTCTGTTCAGGTTTTTCCCAGCGGCTGCACTCGAGAGGCAGTGGGCGCACGTATGCCGTTTACTTTAGTGGATGCAGTGGTTTGGTGTCAGGGTGTCACATATATTTAACAAAATTAAAGTTTTGGCTCACCTGGGACTGGTAGATGAAAAAATCCACCAGCCAAGCATATTTTTTACCTTTTTGTGTCACATATACATTCATTCCTACATTTAATTGAGATAAGGTATTATGTTGAATGAATAAGAGTACATAGAAGTCAAATCAGAGCAACAAATAGTAAGACATGGAAGATGTGAGCATGGAACTAGTGCTCATAACAGTACATTTGAAGGTTTTGTAAAACTATCAGATACTTTACCGAAAGTAAAAAACAAATTACCGATATATATATATATATATATATTTTTTTTTTTTTAGCTTTTTGGTTTGTTTGCTGCATGGTTAAAAAAACACAGCCTATATTTGTTAAATCACGAGGCACGTCGACACGCGCAACCACACGCGGTGGTTCATGTTATACATCAATACATGATGTACCTGTGAGCTCTTTAAGTGGGCTAGGTTACAATAAGCTGTAACCGTAATTAAACTAAACTAAACCTGTTCTGTCTCCATGCAGTGTATATTCTCTGGCTCTGTACGCATTATTGCCCCACTCCGGTTCCAACAGATAATGACATTTCATGAACACAAAGGTCCATGTTTAATAAAAATGTTCATGAAATTAGAAAATATTTAAGAGATTGATGTTTAATTTAGTTTTATACATGTTCTCATACTCATTTATTTTGTTATAATGTCAGTAATAATATTTTAGAAGTATAAAATGTGTATAAAGTGTCAAGAAAAAGTTTGCTTTTTCTTATATTTATAGAATCTTAGAAATCGTGACTGGACAATAAGAAATGTGTGACTAATGTATGACTGAGACAAAGGGCCTTTACTCAAGGCTAGTAGATCAACAATGTGTTAGTTATGGGACATGTTGTTCATGATGGCATAGAGGGAGTCCACTATAAAGAAGAAAGGATGCCCTCCTTCTCTGTGTGACTGGATGACCCCTGACCTTTCCTTGCGAAAGAGTGAATAATCTTTAAAGACAACTGGCACATGTCTGTCTCTTATTCAGTGATTTAAAAATGTTTGCCTCTACAAAATAAAACCGGTTTCTAGGTTTCACATTGTACATTTATGCTAACCGTTTAAATAACGATCTAGTCTTGCGTGTGCGCATCAGTTGCGTTTGTGTAGAACTGAAGAAGTTTGTCCTTTTTCAACCGTATATAACAGCAAGTATGCAAAACGACATATTCTTCACTTAAATCAACACGTTTTCCACTATGGAATGACAAAGCTGTCGAAATAATAAATAAATAAATGCGTAAATAAATAAATACACATCAAGTATCTGTATCATGTCACATTGCAGGCTAAAGGTGGTGCCAGAAAGTGGGAAAACGGGTGAAAGAAATCTATCGGTTTTAAACTCGGTATAAATGGAGAGTTTCTCCATGTAAAGTATTTAAGGAGTTTTACCTCGAGACTGACACTTCTTAAAGAGAAACCGTAATAAGAGTCCAGCGAAGATCAGACCCAGAGGAACCAGAACCAGAGGGATGATCAGAGAAGAGCCTGAAAACACAGGAGAAATCATCAGAGAATATGATCACGTTGAGCTCATTATATTACAGTTATATCCCTTTGTTGGTTCCAGACTCAAACCAACACTTTCTCCATCTCTGAGACTAGTATTTCTTTTTTTGTTAAACCTTTCAAGGTCATATAATGTGCAACGATTTGCATTCACAGTAATATGGTTGTATCGCTAATATCGCTGGTATGAGAGATTCGGCATGTTGGGACACAGTGCATCCAGTGATGCGGTTTTCTGTAAGTCCTGCCGGCAGTTTCTGAGCAAAGTGAAGCAAAATTTACCCAGCTTGTTTAATACCGAAGTATATCCCTCACACACACAGTTCATCTATATAATATCACACACAGTGCAGTTTTTCTCCAGATACAAGCATGATAACAAAATGTGATTTTGATTTTATACACGTTTAATAAACAAGAAGTTAATATTAAGTTTAGTACATTTAAGACACCATATTGCCTGTTTTAGCTCTATTTCGCCAACTAAAACAGTGGAAAACGAAGCCACAGCACTGTATTAGCGTCTCTAAGAAACACTCCTCACTGAATGAATCAGCTTTTTCAACGAATCAGTTGAATCTCAATGACTCACTCATTAACCGCCTCCTACTGGCGGGTTTAATCTTACATTTAAAGTACCTTTTCATGTTTTAAATCATTTCAAATATCAATATTCAACGTTTTATGTTTAAAACATCAAAACATTATTTATGGATAACTACAGGTTCTTCATTTGTCATTAAACAGTCTGTGTAAATGCATTTAAATGCCACTTCAGATGCAGATTCTGTTTCCTCTCCATTGCAAAGATTTTGTTGATACAATTTTATTGCTAAAAGCCCTATTGTGTGTTATTATTATAATTTAATAAATGTATGAAATTCATACAAAAGGTGATGCATGCTTAAAATACATTTATAAAGGTAAAACTGCCCATAAAATCAACTGAAACGTATTGGTAAAAATGATTTCTGTCACTGCTGTGAACTGACCAACACACAGAGTATGAAGAATATCACACACTTCAGGAGTCAGCTGTACACAGCAGTCCTAAACATGCAAGCTACAGCACAATAACACACTCTGCTAAATATGTCCTCTGTGTAGGGGAGACGGGGACAGTTGCAACACTTTTTGCATTTGGCTCTGTTACTCAAAGACGGTTTGGATTAGACAAACCAATTGTTTATACAATAAACTTACATCTGTATGTTAATAGTCTAAACCATTTAAAGATAATTACAGAATTGACATTTTTCACAATTTGCATGTGAATGTAAGGAGTCAGATGTTGCCCGGGACCGGGGACAGTTGCAACATTGTTTGGGGATGGTTGCAACATGTTACAAATACAATATATTACAATATATGTCAGTGTTAGCAAAATGATTATTACCAAAATTGTAAGTTATAATAATATTACAGTGTTCTTTATCATCAGCTTTGAATAGATGACAATTATTTGTCTAGATGAGTAGGCCCTATGTGCAGATGTCAAATATTCAAATTGATATAAAATACAGTCGGCTTTTAGTGACATGGGAAGAATGGAACAATTTGGGAGGCAATTGGCTTTTATTTAGCCTATTGTCATGTAAAACATTTTTTTTAAACTACATTTTATCATTTTTCATTTTAACAATGTTATGCATGGTCACAGACATCTGCACACATGTGCGCACGTGCACACACACATAAACATAAACCTCGTGTCCTTGCTACAACTTTATGAACTATATTATATTTAAGTAAAAACTTATGAAAAAAATGTTAAAAATACTGCTATGTGGTCTGTTTTTATATTAATGCATTGTACGGGGACAGTTGCAACAACTGTAAGCCATGATATTAAACTTCCTGTGCTAGCTAAACATTGACCTTATTACATGCTAACCATACTAGCTTAAAGTTATCACTCATTTAAACAATATAAGTTTGAGCTGAATCACAAAAATAGTGACAACAGTTTAACAAAAACAAAGCTCAAGAAAATAAATACGTTCATACTTTAAAAACAGTTTTTCTTCAATAAATCCTGATGAAGCAATCTCCTTGATTTTTCTCTGCAAGGGGGGGGGGGGGGGGGGCATCCAATTGTGCATGTGCAGTGTGAGTGTCATTACTCTATTGTTTCTGGTGGAGAAAAATGACATGTTGCAACCATCCCCTGTTGCAACTGTCCCCGGTCTCCCCTACATATCCTTGCAAGTATAATTTAGTTTGTATTATTTTAAGTAAGAAGAGAGTTATAAAAAGGGGGACTGCTCGGTTGGGGGACTGGCTTTAGGCAATGCTGTGTTACATGCGCTTCATGAGGCACACACACACGCACACACAGAACACACACACACACACACACGCGCGCAAGGTCTCTCCCTCTCTGCCGTGCGCGCGCTGTTTGAACATACATATTATCACATAGGCAAAGCCTTTTGAAAACCGAGACATTTTCACGTAGCCTTTCCCGGGACAGGTTGTTAAAAAGAAGGAAAATCCCGGGAAAACCGGGACGGGTGGCAACAATAATGCTGTGCCACATACAAGTCCTGCCATTTATGTCGATGTGTGTGTCAGTTCTGATGTGTATAACTCAGTACCTGTTGTGTGGTCCTCCCAAGCCTCAGTTGTGTTCAGGCTTCTCCCAGCGAACACAGCAGCGCAACTCTGCGGCCGAGAGTCCTCGAACAAGCTCTCCAGATCCAGCGGGAACTTTACAGACATGATGTCGGATTGACACGGTCTCTGACTGTTGTTTATAGCGGTGAACTGCGTTTGCAAACCTCGTCCGTTAGTGACTGAACTACTGTTATGATCAGAAGATTCCGTCAAAGTAACTCAATATTGTATAATATATATTGAATGACACCGTATTCTGTCAGATTCTGAAACTCGACGAGCTGTGTAGACGTGCCTGTTGTTTAAAGCGGTAAACTGCGTTTGTAACACTTTGTCCGTTAGTGAATCTCGACTCTGATCATCGCTGTTGAACTCAGTCTGTGACGTCACATGGAACTCGCGCTGCCTGTGGCGTCACGGCTGATGCTCTGCTAGCGCTCGAGCACGCATAATTAAAGGGATAGTTCACACAAAAATGTAGAGAAAAAAATAATGTCACAATTTACTCACCCTCATGTCGTTCCAAACCTGTAAGACTTTTAATCATCTTTGGAACACAAATGAAGATATTCTAAACGAAATCTGAGAGATGTCTGTCCGTCCATTGAAACTCATTCACCCAGATTCTCAGAAGAGACTCGATCACTTTATATAATGAACAGATTGAATTTGGGCTTTTATTCTTTATTTTTTTTATTCTATGCTACAAAACAAATAAACCCTCTAAATTCAAATGGTTAAAGTGAATTGTATTGTTTTTATGGCCAAAACGCAACGCATTTGTTTATTAATCAGCATTTATTCAGTTACACATTTTATACACACACACACACACACACACACACACACACACACACACACACACACACACACACACAGACACACACACACGGTTTATGAGGTCAACGTGACTTTTTAGTGGTTTACGGGGACACACCTTTCACAACATCCAATCGCCATGAAAGTCATGTCAAAAATTTTCATTTGATCTACAAAAAACAAACCATGCTTCAAAATAGCAATTTCACTTTTACAACAAACAAATAATAATTATGTGACATTTCACAGGCTTATGGGGTCCGGGCAAAATAGTGGTTTATGAGGTGTCTCTACACAGTGGCACAAAAAGTGGGTATGCGCGTTCACGAGTCCGCAGTGACGCTGATGACGTGTATCTGGTGTATACACGTCACGTCATGTGACGCTCGTGTATCCGTGTATTCGGGTTCAAATAAATATGGCTGGGCAAAAAAATGCAAGTCTTCGTCTGTGTGGAAATCCTTAGACATGTTTGTGAAGATTGTTTTGTTTCCAGCGTGCGTCTCCCTCAGACTGTAAACGAAGCTCGGGCGCACCAGACACACGTCAGCAGCGTCACTGAACGCGGATCCACAACAGAACCGGAAGACAATACAATGCTGAATAAAGTCCTATTTTTTGTTATTTTTGGACCAAAATGTATTTCCGATGCTTCAAAACATTCTAACTAACCCACTGATGTCACATGGACTACTTTGATGATGTCTTTATTTCCTTTCTGGACAAGGACAGTATACCGTTCACACATTTTCAATGGAGGGACAGAAAGCTCTCGGACTAAATCTAAAATATCTTCAACTGTGTTCTGAAGATGAACGGAGGTCTTACGGGCTTGGAGCAACATGAGACATTTATGACATCATTTTCATTTTTGGGTGAACTAACCCTTTAAGAACAAAGGCAAGTTCATGAAGTAAGCAGCCACCAGTTAACCACACCCTTGCCTAAAGAAAGACGCCCCCCTCCGCTTTTACAGCATTTTTCAAATATTGCCAGTGGGTCAGGCTCTGACCAGGGGTTTAGTTACCCTTTAATTTAAGAACAAAGGCAAGAGCCTGTCTTTACGAATGGATCACTGAATCATTGACTCGAATGATTCATTCAAAATGCTGAATCATTCAGTTAAGAAACACCACTGTGTGTTGCTCAGAGATGCGTAACTGTTCTGCAGTGATCTTTTTTTAAACTAATTTAAAAAGTATTCTATTTAAAAGTGTAAGTCACTTATTGCAACTTTGTTTATTGAGTGAATAAAATCCATGTCAAATCTACAATCGTGCTGATATTCGAGAAACAACACTACTGGCGGTCTCATGTTGCTTAACTAGGCTACATCATAAACTATAAATGTAAAAGCTAAATGTTTACAGCAGTGTTTGTTCTATATGTTTCTTTGTCAGTACTAATTTGTTCTGATTTCTCCATGAGATTCTCTCACCTCAACTGGTGTGGCTGTTACTGTCAATACATTATTCATGATCAACTGAGGCAGTTCAGGTGTTTGTATTTCTGTATTTGTTTTTCTTTTTTAAATTGCTGATTGGTTTTTTTTCTTGGTGTTTAACAAAACCTTAAAAAAATCAACAGCATCAGTAGGAGAGTAAAAACGTTCAAAGAAAAATTCATTTTTTGAAATGGGTAAAAAAAACAACATTATCACTCAGTGAGTTTTTTGTTTTTTAAAATATTGTAAAAACAACAATAATATTACATTCTAGTGCTGTCAAACGATTAATCGCATCCAAAATAAAAGTTTTTGTTTACATAATATATGAGTGTGTACTGCGTATATTTATGTATACATAAATACAAACACATGCATGTATACATTTAAGAAGAATATGCTGTTTATACATTTAATATAAAATTTTTAAATATATATTAATACTGTATCTGTATTTATATGTACATAAAGTACGTAAACAAAAACATATTTTGGATGTGATTAATGGCGACAGTAAAGGATAGCAGATGCAGGCAGATGGATGTTGTCAGATGTTGCTGACCCAGAGCACAACCAGGACAATAGCCCACGGCGGATTGAATGGAGGGAGGAGCCATGATGGTGGTTTAAGGGGCATCATCCTGGTGACGATCGACGAACAGGCAGCCGCTGGAAGAGACTCCTTCACAAACGTAGAGCCGAGGAAGCGATGAACTGCCGATGACCCTGGCGACCCACCGACGGAGCCGCAGCGACGACCCCCGAGAAGGAAGCGAGGATCCTGAGGGCTGAGGACGAGCCGATGTGACTGAGGGCGGAGGGACAGCTGGGGGAAGGCGGAGCTAGCCGGAGCCGAAGAGATGGAGGGTCGGAGGGCAGTGGACAACCCGCAAGTCCGCAGCAGAGGCGTGGCGAGGTCTGACCCAGGCGAGGTTGAGCGGCCGAAGGTCAACGCTACAGTCGAGGGATGAAGGAGTGCAGGAGCCAGGGCGACGGGTCGAGGTGAGTCTGAGCACTCCAAGGCTGGAGGCGGAGCCACGGGCTCAGACCACTCAGGAGGGATTGGCTCCTTGCAGGTCCAAGCTGGAACCATGCCACTGAGTTACCAATGGAAGACGATGACGACTGGGTGGTAGCAGTGGCTGATGACTGAGGATAGGCACAGAGAGATGAACAGAATCCAATTAAAAACAAAGTGCTACCAATAGCAGTCAGGAGAGTTACTCATGGTTTATGAGGACATGATTTGGTTTGTGACGACTGATGACTATTGTATGTGACTCAGCGGTAGACTATTGTTTTACAACACTTGTGTGTTTTACTCATGGTACTGTTAACACACACGAGTGTTTTTAAAACTTTTTTAGAGTCATTTCGTTCTTTGAATGAACAGAATGACTCGAAAAAAGATTTGTTCATTTTGATGATCGAGTTCGAACAGGAGAGTCACGAACGTGCATCACAGAACAGAGCAAGGCGAGCATTTGAGCTTATAAAACTTAAACGTTTTTTATTTATTTTTGAAGTGACCGATTGTTTCGCTAGATAAGACCCTCATGCATCGTCTGGTGTCGTTTAAAGCCATTCGAAGCTGCACTGAAACTGTCATGTGGACCTTGAACCGTTTGGTACCCAGTGAAGTCTATTATATGGAGAAAAATCCTGGAATGTTTTCATCAAAAACCTTCATTTCTTTTCGACTGAAGAAAGAAAGACATGGACATCTTGGATGACATGGGGGTGAGTAAATTATCAGCAAAAGTTTTTTAAAAATTGAACTACTCCTCTAATTTAGAAATTGTTTGAGATCAGAAAAAGATCAGAGATCGGTGTTTTACAAGTAAAGCCCTGTTTTAAGATCATTTCTGATGAAATCGAACGGTTGAGATTAAAATTTGGACACATGCTGCTGTCCTGAGAATTTTAGGTTTCTAGGTTTCTGTTCGCTGCAAAAGATGCTTAGTGTTCACACAAACACCTGTCAAAACACAGCGATAGGGACATTGATCTATTTTTTTCTTTCTGACAATGAGCATTGTTAATTAGTGGCGTTTTAGCACAGGCAATATCGCGTTCTGTCAATAGATGCCAGCAGGGCCGTGCAGAGACCTCTGGAGGGGCAGGTGCTCAAAGTATAAAAGGGGGCACATGCGGAACAAGGCTTTAAATAGGGCTGTGCTCAAAATATCAATACAGTAATATATCAATACGGATGATTCTGTACCGATACAGTAGCAAATGCATTGATGCATTTTTGAAAAAGAAACAGAACAGAAAAGACAAATTTTACGTTTAAAAGTTAAAAAAAATAATTAATGTGCAGTGTGCACCTATTAATAACTCTGGGATTAGAAACTGAAGTATCTTAATTTGACCCAACCTGATGGCTTTTTCTTCTCTGTTATACAGAATAATAAAGAACAGCTGTTATAGTAAACTGTGTAGGACAAAATCAACGGGGCCCATGTTTCGTACAGTATAGTTTTATTTAATGCCATATCAGCATCTATGGCTATTTTCATGGCATAAACTGATTTACACAAATACAAGAGTTACATTTATACAATGAAAATAAAAACAAAGCAAACAGAAACAGCAAATAATACTTTACAAGATGTTTTACATTAATGTGATACCTGTTCTGGTACATTCTTACTAAAGTCAAAGTGAGTTTGCTGCCTTTGCTGTTGTTGTTGATGATGTTGTTACTGCTGGAGCTGATCTGAGACTGTAGACATTAAAACAAACATATAGAGATATATTAGCTGATTAAATCATTTTTATGTGACTATGACAAGATGTAAAGACAGCTGACAGTGTTTGGCACCTTCACTAGCTCACTGACCTGCTGTAAAGCTGCAGATCCTGCCCAGGCTGCTATAATATAATAATATAATAATAATAGTAGCCTAATAGTATTAGGGGAGATGTTCACAGAGGCTTCTGCACACAAAACATAAGATATTGGTAAGCCTAACGGTATGTGATAATAAGCCTAAACTCTTACCAGATTTGTGATCATTTTTATGGCACTATTTTTTTAAATAAATACTGTAATAATAATAATAGTTTAAAGTAAAAATAATAGTTTTTAGTGAAATAACATAAAAAGACCAGACCCCTCGACGCCCGTGAAACTTTTCTCCCTCAAACAGCAAGCTAACGTTACTTCTACAGCCTACACACAGCAATACAAACAACATCTCTGCATGCTCTCTTCACGTCGTTCTTGTAAAATAATAATAATAAGTAAACAAACATCAAAATCACTTCGCTGAGAATAAAACACCACTTACCAGCAGCCGCAGAGTTGAAGATATCCTCTGGTAGTGCGCGTAGTCGCGCGAAATTAAAAAATGCGCGTGCAGCGTGAGGAATCGTCCCGGATGCGATATTTTTTTTCACAGGATTGTAGGGGAAGACTCATGAATATTCATTAGGGAACTCATGTCTGATTGGTCTGATGACCTAGCCCCTAACCCCGCCCCTAAACCTACCCGTCACTGGGGTTAAGACCAATCAGGCATGAGTTCCCTAATGAATATTCATGAGTCTTCCCCTACCATCCTGTGAAAAAAAATATCGCGTCCCGGATGAGTTCGTCAGGTGAAAGGTCATCATGTGGGTCCTTTTATTTACGGCTAAATTATTATTCATTAATTTTACTAATAGTTAGATTGGGAAGGCATCCACAAAAGGGCCTTTAATTACAAAAAAAGGAGAGGAAATTTTGCCTTGACAAAAGGGCACTTTGGGCACCAAGGGGCAAAAGGGCAGGAGCTCAAGCAACAAAAGCCCCCCCCCCCCCCCCTGCACGTGCCTGGATGCCAGCAAAAGTGCCATTGTGCCTGTGCAGTGTGTGCATCTCTACAGCTCTGATTAGGACCACTAACACCATGTAAGTAAATAATGTCTTCAGTTGTTGTCCCTTCTTGCTATTCTACATGATGGCAAGATTTTGAAAAGACTTTAGCTTGTTTCCTAATGTTATCCGGGCTAGCATCAGGCTAACCTAGGCTAGCTCTAGCTACTCACCAGGAAACCTGGCCAAGCCTCCACTAATTTTCCTCACACCAAGCATTAATAACTCTTTGAGGGCCATGATTTCTGACAATTTCCTCCCCTCTCTCACGCCTGACTGGTTCAAAATTGTAGGGCTGTGGTCCATCAAGAATTTGATGGTTTCCCTCCTCTTCAGTCTCCCAGTCGTTCTCCATAGTCAAACCGCAAACAGAAGGAATCTAGCCGAGTACGGGTTGCTACTCCCTGTTATGACGTCATCACCCAGTTACGGTAAAAAACATGCTACCTTTGAAGAAACCCCAATAAATGTTATTTTAACGTATTTTAAGACAGAAATTATTAAAATATATATATATATATATTGAGCACTTAAATTAACACATTAATTGATTGTGGTGGTTAACCTGCAATTTACACTTTAACACAGCCTCTAAATATTTTCACGTTTTGATCTATGACATAAAACACACCAGTTATAACCTGCTCGTGGTTTTTTAAACTTTGTGTCTGCTTGTGGTTTTTTAAACTTTATATAGGCTTCAAAATGTATTAATTTTGGATTAACTTGTGAAGATTATCTTGATAGAC
This sequence comes from Siphateles boraxobius, assembly GCF_051911475.1. NCBI lineage: Eukaryota > Metazoa > Chordata > Actinopteri > Cypriniformes > Leuciscidae > Siphateles > Siphateles boraxobius. Next base: position 1,136,951 of record NW_027509153.1, read on the forward strand.
AAAACGTGTAAGGGTCACAACTCTTTGTTGAACACAGATCTTATTTTTTGCGATTTTCCAAAAGTCTATGGGGAAGATGCATAGCTTTTCGATCGAGGGAACCCATGCGCCGCTAACTTCTGAGTTGTCCTACAAAGTGACGTCATAACTTCGGCACTCTATCCACCTTTTTCCTGGTTAGCGAATTTACCCATGATTCATAGCGAGTTTGAACCGGAAGCCGGTTGTCCTTTTCCGGTTCGAAGTTTTAAGAAGATAAAGCGCCGCTCGCTCAGAACGCAGCAGTGATGTGCTGGTTAGAAAATATGTGAAAAAAGTAGGGCTGCCCCTGCCCGTGCACGACTGAAGTTGGGTTGGAAGTTATGTATACTATATGGGAGAGAATGCTAAACCATAATGCGCGTTTTCGTAATATATTGCCTGATCTGCATCTCAATGCACGCATAAGCTTGCCACCAAAAAAAACGGTACAAGTAATATGCATTAAACATTTGAATTGTTTATTAATAAACTAGTGTTTTCTGTCACTGTAAAGATAAATTTGATGATGCTGACGCCATGTTCGCAGTAGTGAACGCGCCTATAGAGAGAAATTCACACTGCTACATAAGCAGAGAGCAGACCATTTCTGCTCGTTTTTAATTATTTTGTTTAAAAGTACACATTTCAAGCTTTCTATAGATATACTTCTCGTGTATGTGAGGCAAGTAACTTATACGCTGAGTTTCGTTGATTAATAAGACGCGCTCCAGTTCACGCGCCCGCGCCTCCGTGTCCTTTCCTATATCTAATATTTACTCCTTATTTATTATTGCAGGCAAATTGTTGATAAAACATTGATTAAAAAGAAGATACAATTTATACTAAACGAAATTCACTTTAAAGAAAGGCTTTCTACAAAACAAAACTTAATAAATGGTCAAAATCATGTCTGAGCCATTCCAAATGTTTTCTGATATATTGGGCATCTTATGATCATATCTGACTCATCTCATGAGGTTCCCTTTTCATATAATCAACATAGACAAAAACAAACAAAAAAAAACATTATATTGTGAAACTTAAATATAAAACGTATGTTTAGTTGTTGTTGGTTTTTTTTTACTTATATTTAAGCGTCACACTGCTCCGCTTTGCTCACGTGCTCTGGTGTGTATCATGCATGTGTGCGTGATGTGATGGAGGGGTGCGATTTTCGAATAATAATTGAATAATACCCAGCGATCTTCGATTATTATTTTTGCTTAAAATGCCCATCCCTACTGGTAACGTATTAGGCGTTTGTAAACAAAATGGTGCGGAGGGACAAACCTTTTTCGTTGGATGCTTCAGTTTTAGCGCAGCTAACCAAAAACGTCTACTCTCTGGAATTGAATGTAGCTGATACGAACCGGACATGGGCATTCTCTCCTTTTTATTCTCTCCTTATGCTCAAAGCACCCAAAAGTTTTTTTTATCTTCTTTGAATTGTTAAAACAACCAACAACAGCACATGTAGAGCCCGAACTCATTCTCTCACTGCTAGGGAGTACGAACCGGAAGTTGGCAACCGGAGTTGTCGTCATGGCGGCGCGCATTGTTTAGAGCAGAAAAAGGTGGATATGATGATTTGCTGCTCAGAAATTCTGATTATTATCAATGATAAAAATAGTTCTGCTGCTTCATATTTTTGTGGTTGCTGAAAAAACTACTTTGCATCACAGGGATTGATTACATTTTAAAACATAATTCAAACAGGAAACAGTTAAAGTATAAAAGTATTTCACAACATTTACTCTTTTTTATCAAATAAATGCTGACTTGGTGAGCATTAGATAGCCTACTTTCAAATTCATTAAATTATCTTAAATACTACAAACTTTTGACAGCTGTGTGTTTACACAAATAGGTTTAAAACAAGTTTAGCTCAGTCAACAGCATTAATATCACAATGTCACATAGTTAATTAAAAATAACTTTGAAACGTCATATTCTAGCTACACAGACAAAACAAGCTAAAAGCTTTATGAATTAGTTTTATTTATCAAATCAAGACCTCCTGCTGATTATTTTAGTTGCATGAAAAACAAATTTCAGTTTGGAAATAAATTACATAAAGGCTACGTTAGCACGAGTTATGCGCTTATACAAAACCTCTGAATCTCTGATCACTGGATCTAGACACTGAAAGGAATCTTGCATCTTTTTTTGACTATGATGAGATCATTTACAAGAGAGCAGAACGTACCTTACAGTCTATGGTGCATACACTTGAGAGAAAAAACTTGACTGTTACTAACCGCAACATGAAGTGTGATTAGTTATAAAACTAATCGCAACAAAAATGCCTAAAAATACATCTAACTACAACGTGAGCAGATCTAAATAAACCTTTTGATGGCCTTAAAGCCAGGACATTCTCACTGCAGACTTTTAATACTTGAGCGGGACTGTTGCCTAACGTTAGCTGCAGAAGTAACTTAAATTAAAGGCAACCTTTTTTAACGTTAGCCCTTGCCTTCAAAAGCAGAATTCTTACGTGTTTAACTTAGACACTCATCTTATGTCGGATACCCTAAAAATTCAGAATTATGCCATTAAAAGTTCTTATTATAAATTGTGTTATCATCGGCTGCTGTGGAAAGTTTTATGTTACATTACCTCAGGTGAATGCGCCTATACAGCCACAAAAAGCATCATTAAAGCATAAAATCTATAAAAATGGGAATGTCACTTGATTAATGACATGCAAAAACAAAAGTACACCTTACTGTCAAAAGAAATGACCTCAATTTTAAGCCCCACAAACATAATAGGCATAATTTACTGTTACGCGCCTAAAAACAAAAAGACAACTTAACGGCTAAATTTGTTTAAAGGTCATTTCAGTTGCCAAAACAAAGTTCCCTATGGTTTAAAACACAGATAATACAGACATGTTTAGAAAATATTCATTTTACCTCCTTACTTTATCCACGACCTCGTCGTATATCCAGAAACGATTATGAAGTCGTCGCTCGCTTCGCCCGTTCGCCGGCGCCACCGCTCTACGTTTGGTTTGAAAGAAACTGTATCCTTGCGCCTGGGGGGGAATTCTTGTAGTTTGAATATTTCAAATCTTTATAGCTGTATTTTAAATTTCCGATTATTTTTGGGAAATATTATATGACATATGATATAATGATATGTGAAAAAAAAATCGTAATTAAAAACATTCAAAGCAGGACTACTTTGTCAAGCGTAATGTGTCGTCAGTCAGTGACTAGGTCATGTTGAACCCGTACGTCTCATATGGGACCCACTTCATTTCTGACATTTCTTAATTTCTCTCATTCCCAGCTTTGCAAATTGGAAATAAAATACATGTTTGATAAATTCATAGGCAGGTGAACGTTGTAATAATGATAATTCAAACAAAACGAAATGTCACAATAGAAAATAATGCATTTATATTTAAAAAAGTTGTTATACTGATCCGATGCTATCTATGATATTAGTTATTTGTATAAAAGTGACTACCAACCAAATGTTATCATTTCAAAATTTTAAACGTATAAATAAATATATATATATATATATATATATATATATATATATATATATATATATTTTAAGCATGAAATTATTTTGCCCACATAGGTCCTATGAAGGTCCCATATTATCATCCAACATGGGCATACCTATATGTGACCCACATTGTGAAACCCACATGGGACCCACATCAATTGCCCATGTTCAGCCCATGCCCACAAGGAACCCATGCTGCCTGGATATAACCCACATGGGGCCCACATATCAATGTTGGCTGGGTACCCAGTCATATTGTGAGTAAAACCCCAATAATTGATGTTTGAAGCTCGTCTGATGAAGATTGCTGTGACCATTTTGCACCGAATTCATAACAAATAGAAACTAAGAACTAATTGCCAGTGTACTAGCCATAGCTCTTGGTTTTCCTTTATAGTGATGTGATTTATTCAGGATGTAGTGCGTAATGATTGGAGTGGGTATTTGTGTGCGCAATTGAGTGGCAATAGGCTAACGTTAGCTTTTATTTGCATTGGACTAGAGATACTGGTAGTTGTTTCTTCTTTTCCTTCCGGTAAACTACTGTCTGGATCTGTGGAGATCGACGTGCGGTGGGACCAACCCAGGACATTTATTCATTGACCATAAGGACATCATACCAGACTGTGCTAAGGACTGCAGCTTTTTTTGACAATGTGTTTTAATAATTAGATCATCTTGATTTTATGGTAATAAATGATTTTGTAATTCAATCTACTACTGTTTGAGTGTCAATAGTGTCCAGCCCTCAGTGAGAATTATTTAATTGGGTGAATTTGGGTCCTGGGTTTCAGTAAATAACCTAGGTGGCGTAGTCGGCTACTTTTTAACTGGGTTCAATACCAATAGTATTGCTCCTTTTCGTAGGAAGAGGTGTTATAAGAGAACAACCCTTTCATCTCCATTGAACAATGGACAATCATCTCCATTTGCTGTGCCGTATCGCGCCACATATCTATCAATGCAAACAAATATCATTTGGGAATTACCCGTCTTTCGAATATCTGGATATTGTGTTAAAAGGTGCTCCACGCATTTTACTTATCATTGTTTACAGGCCTCCAAAATACTCTCCAGCCTTTGCTGAGGACTTTACAGAACTGTTATCAACAATTGCCTCAGAGTTTGACTGTTTTGCCATTGCTGGAGATTTTAACATTCACATAAATAACACAGAAACCAATATGGCAAAAGAAATCAAAACTGTTTTAAAAACTTGATCTGACTCAGCATGTACATGGACCCACACATAATCGTGGACACACTCTAGATTTACTTATCAGTAAGGGTCTAAACATTTCATCGATTGTTATTAAGGACGTAGCACTGTCTGATTATTTTTGTATTCTCTTTGATATATTGATCTCTCCTGCCATTGAAGCTAGATCTTTGTCTGTCAAGAAGAGATGCTTAAATGAGAACACTAGTGTACTATTCATGAAGGGTATATCTTTAACACCAAGCATATCTGCTGACTGTTGATTTTCTCCTTGATTCTTTTAACTCAAAAATTAAGAGTGTAATTAATGATATTGCTCCTGTGAAAGTCAGGAAGAAGAATGGCACACAAAAAGCACCTTGGAGAAACTCAAAAGCAGTGAAAAATATGCAGAGTGCATGTGGCGGAAGACAAAACTTGTAGTCCATTATAACATCTACAAAGACAGCATCCATGCTTTCAATAAGAAACTAGGCAAAGCTAGACAGACTTTCTTCTGGAATATTATAAACAGCAATATAAACAACACGCGCACTCTTTTTGCTACTGTAGAGAGACTGACAAACCCCCCAAGCCAGATTCCCAGTGAAATGCTCTCAGAGAGCAAGTGCAGTGAGTTTACTTCTTTCTTCTCTGAGAAAATCAATAATATCAGAAAGGTGATCAGATCATCCTTGAGTTGCGCTGGGGTCAGACAGATCAGACCGCAACCTGAGAAAGTAGTCACTATGTCTGATTTCGAAGAAATTGATGGCAAAATTTTGGAAGAAACCGCACAGCACCTTAAAACATCAACCTGCACCCTATCGAAATGATATTCGCTTAAATACTGATACAGGCAAATTATCAGTGCTGGTACTACTCGACCTCAGTGCTGCATTTGACACTGTCGATCACAACATACTTCTTGACAGGCTGGAAAACTGGGTCGGGCTTTCTGGGATAGTCCAAAAATGGTTCAGGTCATACTTGGTAGGGAGAGGTTATTATGTGAGTATAGGAGACCATAAGTCTGAGTGGACATCCATGACATGCGGAGTCCCTCAAGGCTCAATTCTTGCGCCACTCCTATTCAACCTGTACATGCTCCCAATGAGCCAAATAATGAGAAAGAACCAAATCGCTTACCACAGCTATGCAGACGACACACAGCTCTACTTATCCCTATCGCCTAACGATTACAGCCCCATTAACTCCCTCTGCCAATGCATTGATGAAGTAAACAATTGGATGTGCCAAAACTTTCTTCAGTTAAACAAAGACAAAACTGAAGTCATTGCATTTGGAAACAAAGATGAAGTTCTCAAGGTGAACGCATACCTTCAGTCTAGGGGTCAAACAACGAAAAATCAAGTCAGGAATCTGGGTGTGTCTCTGGAGTCAGACCTTAGTTTCAGTAGTCATGTCAAAGCAATAACTAAATCAGCATACTATCACCTGAAAAATAATGCAAGAATTAGATGCTTTGTTTCTGTTACAGGCCCCACGCGGAAGGCTCAGTATACAGATAAGACAGTTCTGCAAAATTACAGGAAAAATTTATGAGACAGGAGCCACAGTGTCACGTCGCACTAAATCCTCAGCAGATGTGAGGGCGCAGGCGCACACAGCTCCTATATGAGAGTCCTCCTTTCACTTTTCATAATACGAGTCCCGTCTTCTCACTACAACAACAAACTATATTTCTACACCGATCCTGTACTGATTCACTTTCAAGTTCCACAATTCTTTTTAGTTCACATAAATAACAATCCAATTTTGCTTAATGAATTAACACTTTACCGAAAATGTGCACATACTTTGGGGTGTCACATTTCCAGTCAAGACTTAGAGAAACTTGTGCATGCTTTCATCACCAGCAGGGTGGATTATTGTAATGGACTTCTCACTGGCCTTCCCAAAAACACCATAAGACAGTTGCAGCTCATACAGAATGCTGAGCAGAACCAGAACATATGAACACATCACACCAGTCCTTAAGTCTTTAGAGTCAAGCTAGAGTCTTTAACCCTCTGGCAAGTTTATCCAGAAATGCAGCAATGTTGGCAAAGCACTGCAATTCAGTTCATGCTAGAATTAACCAAACATTAAAGTAACACTGACCTGCAGTACATGACCTTTAAAGTAACACTTTAGTGCAATGTATGGGATTCTATGGCACTTGGAATTTCAAGTCATGACATTTCAGAAAAAATGGACATGTTGATTGACTCGGATTCAACTGAATTTCACGCAATAACATGTTGTGATGTTTACCGGAAGAAGATGCAGTAGAATTTCATGGCAAGGATTCTTGGAAATTTCTTGGAATTAAATGTCATGGGTTTGGGGGCATGGGGTGGAGTGTCATGACACAAGTTTCAAGGAAAGTCATGTAAAACATTACATTAGCATTAACAAGACATGCCATTAGAATGAAAGAATGATATAAGCCTTAACAAAACATTGTAACAACACTGACACATATGACATGAATATGAGAGTAATACTATTACTGCATTTGTTCAACATTAGTCTTAAAAAAACACTGGATTTCAATTACATTGCATATGAAGAAATGGACAAAGGCATAAAAGGGAATACAGAAAGCAGCTCATTAATTTACACGGTCCGTGTATCAAAAAGCACCATTCTGCCCCATGTGAGGCTCGAACTCACGACCTTCAGATTATGAGACTGACGCGCTGCCTAACTGCGCCAACGAGGCATGTGCTCTGACTCGGGTGAGCGGTGAAGCCCTACCTTCTAGATCATCTGCCATTCGGTGTAGGTCCAAAAATGCTGCTCAACACCGGCCGTCATGTCAGGATGGCCGAGCGGTCTAAGGCGCTGCGTCAAAGCTGGGGAACAATAGTCCAACAAAGGTGGGGAAGAAGGGAAGAAAAGGGGAAGGAAGAAAAAGAGAGGGGGAAGAAGAGAAAGAAAAAACGAAGAAAAGAAAGGCTGAAATTTGATGTTCAAAGATATGCCTTCATTAGCATAGATCTTATGATACATTTTCCGGTTTCTTCGTGTGTGAAAATCACGCATTTATATCACACTGTTTTCTATTGCAGGTGTGCACCAAGACCGGGGTTCGAATCCAGCTAAAGACAACTTTTTGTAATATTTATTATTTGAATAAATAATCATTATTTTTGAATGCATACTGTTCCCGTTTTAATAAAATATACATATTTAATTTGTTTGTTGTGTTTTTTGATATTCTATCATGAAAAATAATGTTATTTGCATTATTATGCAATGAACAAAGATGCAAATCATTAATTAGTAACTTATATGCTGTAAAATGTTTCACAAGAATAACAAAATGTACAAATTATATTTTTTATATACAAATGTTATATTGTTGCAGTGTACTGATAAAATATTGTTATAATAAAGTAAAAGTAAATAAGCTAAATTTTTTAATGCATACTGTTCCAGTGTTTATAAAATATACATATGTAATTTGTTTGTTGTTTTTTGATATTCTTTCATTAAAAAAAAAATGTTATTTGCATTATTATGCAACGAACAAAGATGCAACCCATTAAATAGTAACTAATATGAAGAATGTCTGTCACAAGAATAACAAAATGGACAAATTATCTTTTTAAATACAAAATGTTATATTGGTGCAGTGTACTGATGAAATATTGTGTTATATGAAAGTAAAAGTAAATAAGCAAATTCTTTTTGAATGCATACTGTTCCAGTGTTAATAAAATATACATATGTAATTTGTTTGTTGTGTTTCTTTGATATTCTTTCATAAAAATATATAATTGCCAATGGAACAGTGTTATTATTTAGTAGTTGTTGTATTATTATTGATCTGATTAAGTATTTTTTTAGGTTACATTCAAACAAGACACTTGCAAATCTGTTATTTGTAATGAACAAAGATGCAACCCATTAAATAGTAACTAATATGCTGAAAATGTCAATCACAAGAATAACAAAATGTATAAATTATATTTTTTATATACAAATGTTATATTGTTGCATTGTTCTGATGAACTAGTGTTATATGAAAGTCAAAATCAAAAAGAAATCACTTGCCAATTTGTTTTTATTTTCCAATCATGCCAACAGAACAGTAATGAATATTAAAATGTTAAATACTGGTAACATGTTTTAAAAATAAATAAATAAAATGAAGAGTTAAATAGGTTTTCAAAAACAAGAAATAAAAAGTTAAAATGTTAAATAACGTTAAAAAAAAACAATTAAATAATATTCAACAAGTATTAACTATTTAAACAACTGTTTACACTATATACATGATGCTATATACATGAAAATATATACATTATTTGGAAATGGTTCTCCGCATTTCCTCTAACCACACCTCTTTTGAAACAGTCTCAGTCTGTGGGCAGTACACCCTGCCCCTGTACTGGCTATGTCCTGTAGCACTTGTTTTAAATTGCCCACATTTTTTGCAAGTGTTGGCCTCTACGGTTCTCCTGTAGGGTCTCTTGGGCATGGCGTCTGGATTGGCAGCTGGTGAAGCGGGTAAGCGGGTGCCCTGTACAGCTGTTGGCTGTAACAGTGGCTGTACCATTTGCATCCCCTGGGCCATTGGGATGCCCTGGATCATTTGCACTCCCTGGAACATTGGCACACCCTGGAACATTGGCACAGCCTGGAACATGGGCACACCCTGGAAACCTGGTGCTGATGGTATAAGTATATTTGGTACCATCTGCAGTGATGCTCCAGATGCTGATGGTGTCAGCAACGTCTGACTCTGCGCTGGTGCCTTGGGTCTGATAGGGGGTCGCCCAACAGAAGTCTGCCTCTGCTTTGCCTGACCAGCTGTACTCTCTGGTAGCTTGTACTGGTGCTGCTCCCCTGGTTGTTCTGGCTCAGTCCGTAGACGTTTGGCTACCTGGAGAGGCTCATGAGCTTCAGGGAGGGGCTGAGGCAACTGAATGCCCTGAAGCAGCACAGACAGCTCCTGATTTTTCTGTCTTTTGTTATACCACTGAAGCAGGGTGTTCTGGTTAACCTCCACCAGCTGCATGGATGTTCCTCCCATCACCAAGCTGTTGCCCAGTAAAAGCTGCCTTATCCTGCGATAGTCTTGCAGGATCATAGACCATCTTCACAGGGCTCCCTTGCCTTTTCTTTTGGGGCTTGGGTGGACAGTGCAAAGTCTGATGAAGATGGTCTCCACCAGACGGCAACAGTCAGGCCACTGAGCAGGTGCGCTGCTTGCACCCAGCACACATCTGGTGGTGCTCTCTACACCAGGGTGAGTGGGCTTCTTCGGGACCTTGAAGCGTCCACTCAGCAGTCTCTTTCGGCATCGACTGTCATACACCACCCGTTCCTTGTCCCGGTCATCCAGGTTCTGCCAAAGAGCAATTATGGTGTTGGCTTCCTGGTTGGTCAGGCTGAGGGCTGTGTGGTCCCGGAGATCCACCAGATATTCTGCCAGCTGGTCCACATGTTGATAACCCGGGATATTTTGGTAGTCAACAGCCTATTAAAAAACACAAACATGCAATACAATTATTATATCACATCTGTCTAATGCATAATTCCATAACTGATTGTGTTATTTTCCTGTTTATCACCGTAAAGCACTGTATAGTACAAAGCAGAGAGAGCGCCATTCTTGACATTTTACAAAGCACCAAATAAATAAAGATGACTTGACTTGATGTGTATTTGCAGCTTACAAATGAATTTAGGCTGTACTTTTAAATGTAAAATATGTGGAAAGTCTGGATTTAAAGCACTGGATGTTAATTCATCATAATTATTCTAGTTAATTTGAAAGACATACAAAAGAGTATTATTTACCGTCTCTTCTTCATCAACATCCTGACCAGCATCCTCTGGCTCTGAGGGGAGAGTTGAAACAGATGTTTCAGAGGGAACAGGTGTGACAGCAGTCCCTGAGGGTCCAGGTGATGAAGGAGACTGTGTGAGGACAAGTTTGGGGTCAGGGATCAGTGAAGGGGATGTGGAGCCCAGTACAGGTGTGGCACTGCTGGTGACCAGGGTGGAAGAACCCAGTGTCAGTGTGGAAGAGGGTGGTGACAGAACAGCCTCCGGATCTGCTATTGTGTGATCCTCGCTGATGTCACAGAAGCCCTCATCTTCATCTCCCTCCTCCACACTGAGGTCCTCAATGAGCTCTGCTGTCTGCTCAGAGTCAGGATTCATGTCCTGCAGTGCCTGACCAGTCTGCTGGAACAGATACTGCACTCCAATGAGCTCACCTGAAATAAAAACAATAAACAAACGGAAATTAAATAGAATGTTGTGTATCATATTTGATACATTAGGCTTTTGTAGTAGCTCATATAGTGTGAGAATATAGAGCTCATCGTCAAGGAGAAAAAAAACAAAACAGTTTTATTTAGAGGCCCAACACATTTAATTATGTGGGCAAAACATGAAATGAAATGCAATACAATGATGATTGAGAGAAAAGTCTGATGATCATTTTGATATTTACATGTAACATGATTTTCTAATCAAGTGAACCCAAGCTGCTTCAGTCTAGTAACTAGTCATTAAATATTAGTAACAATATAAAAGTTATTCTTACAACTACTTTATAAAATCAGTAAAGGTTTCACAATGAAAAGAAACGTGAAGCACGAGCTGAAGGTGGACACTTTTACAATTATACTAAAAGACTATAATCAATCAGACGACAGAGGCCAGGTTTCCTAAAAATTTTTGATCATGTTGATCATTTAGAGTCCTTTAGAAACTTGCATATCAATTATGATACAATCGACTCTATAGGGTTAAATCTGACATATAGACGGAGGTTACACAGAAATTGCAAGTTGATAAAATAAAAAATATATAAAATAATTCTCACCGGTGTAACATGCAGGGGGACAAAACGTGGGGACCACTTTCCTGCCAAACAGCTTTTCATAATTGCCGTTTACACAGTGAACAAGTTCTCCTGTGTAGCTGCGCAAAGCTGATGGCTCCGATGACAGGGAAGCAGCCTCCCGGTCCTGGTTCCACCGGTGTAGACCCTCCAGCAGATAAATCTGAAAGTTCAGACTGTTTGCACTGGTCCCTGTAAATAGACACAACAGTGTTTAGGAGGTGTTAAAGGAACACACAAAAACACTTAATGCTCTTTCTTTACACATGCACAGTGTGTGTGACAAAGACAATACCTGGGATGAAACGGTTCAGGTGTAAATGAAAGGACTCGAGAGAAGTGGAGCCTCTGGCACATCTGTAGGTCTTCAGAAGCACGCCTCCCTTGTTTAGGCTCCCTGTCTCTGTATAGAGCACAACACCAGGGGGGTCTTGAATGCATTTCACATGCTTCTTCTGGACATTCCAGATGTGCTCCATCCTTTCTCGGTCCAGGAGAGGAACACCCAGGGAGTCTTTGCCCTTGCTGCTCAGGAGCTCTGTAAGCAGCCGCTCAAGGAGAAGGATGGTAGTCTCCTCTCCACAGGTCCTCCTCCGGCAATGGAGTGCCAGCTCATTCCTGGTAAGATGCTTGTTGACATCTTCATCTGTCAGCGCAGGCCAACCCTGGGATATCAACAGCTCTCTCTTTGCTTTGCGAAGCATAGAAACATCAGCCGCATCCCACTCAAAAATGCACGCTGACAGCCGTGACATGAAGATGGGATACAGCTGATGGGCATCAGTTGTACACCCCATGGCAATCCTGCGCATAAAATGCCAGATGTCCAACCGAATCATGAGATCAGGCCACCCTCTGAATCTGGTTTTCAGCTTGGTCTCACCAACATCAGTGCAGCAGCCACAGTCCACGTACAAAACAGCAGGTGGATCCACACTAGCCTGCTGGTACCTTTTCACCAGACCATCGACCATCATGTCCAGTCCTGCTCCTTCCTGTGCTGTCAGCACACTCATGAGCACCTGACCAAACTCATTGCCAACAGAGGTAAGCCAGAGTCCCGTTCCCCTTGCCGTCCCAGCCAGCTTCTTAGTGATCTGCAGTAGATGACAGGAAGCATGCAATGCAATGAAACATCACACCATCTAGAATATGATACTCATGCTCTGATAATGATATAACAGTAAACACCATAAATTAACAAAAATCCCCTGCTAACCTTTTTAGTAGAATCCATCTTCAAGACTGAACCATACGTAGATGTTATCCTTGCATGGATTTCATCCAGCCTTGTCAGGATGTCTTGGCTGTACACGGTGAGCAGCCACTTGCAGCTTGGGACCACTGTAGGCTCTGGGGGTTCCTGGAATTGTATTTGCAACACCCCGGGTCGTTTGAGGAAGTCCACACATTGGGTGGTGTACCGGGCCATACGCTGGAGCCACTCCTCACTGTGGTTCTCACGCAGCTGTTTGATGACCCGCGTGGGACTGTTGCCTAGGCCACGCTCACGCAGGAGCCGAATGACTCTCATATCACAGGCATACCTTAGGAAAAGCTAAATCCACACATTCATATATTTTACGTAATTGATTTGTAAAGTATTTGCAAACATATGTGATGATGGGCTATCAACTGGATGTGGAATTAAAGTGTACTTACTTCCGCGTGAGGATGACCCGAAATTCAGAGCGATGGCCCAGATCCAGCTGTTGCAGGACAGTCTGACTCCAGGACACATGCGAGGCTTTACACTTGGTACAGATGAGGGTTTCTGTGACCATGTTGTACATCCTATCGATGTCCAGAACCTGCCGTGCCCTTTTGTGCAGAATTGGGACAGAGAGCCTTGATCTTCCACAGCTTGTACGGCATCCACAGCAACAGAGCATGACAAAAAAATCTGTCTGGAGCTGGAGCCTGGTTGTAAATAAGTGCTGGCTGTGGTGGGTAATACCAGAGCTGTAGGTTGTCTCGAAGCTCTGGTTTTCCCTTGGGCCCCATTTTAAAAAGCCTGCTGGCAATCCACCTGTGATCCTCTGGTGGCAAAGTGTCCGACCACAAACGATGCAGTCGAACTGCAGATGCATCTTGCAGTAATGCCCCCGAAGGAGTAGTCTGTGAAGGAAAAAGACAAAACATATTTAGTCTAGCAGGTCATTTATTTAATTACCGCTTTATCTATCCAAGACTACCCTCATATAAAATAGAAAATATTGGATGTCAAATACGTACTTAAGGTTATAGAATAAAATGTATACATTTGTTCCAATAGTTTTCAGAATTGTGTCAGCTGCTAGCACTAATTTGTGTGACTCTACTGAGTTGTGACAGTTAATATGCAAATTCAATTATTTTGGACCAATAAAATTTGAAATTACTTACCGAGACAACATGCAATGAAATATAATATATGTTGCATATATAACAAGAGAAAGAAACAGTCATAACTGTCCAATAATTTTAACTAATCCTAGATGGAATTATACAATACTGTTTAAAGGTCTATGTTCAGTAAGATTCTTTTTGTTTTTGAAATATGATTAAAATACAGTCAAAAACAGTAATAGTGGGAAATAATATTGCAATTTAGGATCGCCGCTTATTTGAATCTGTTTTCAAAAGTATTTACAGTTTTTTTCAATCGCTAACAAGCGCTTACCCATACTTCAGATACTTTTTCCTAAACTCTTAACACAGACTCACACCAACAAAACACAATTGGCCAAATGGATAATTTTCTTCTCAATAACACATTTTGTTACAGATTTTTATGATTGTTTACACACTAAAATAAAAATTTCCACGCAATTTGCAAAATTCTACTCCAATGAGCAAAACCCCTCCACAGATTTGCACAACATTACACACAATGTCTGTTTTACCCTTTTAGCAAAACATTACCCACAGTGATTTGTAAAACTCTACACACATTTTCACACCTTAGACACAGATAAGGATTGTGAGGTTACTTCCTTGTCATTACAAAGCCCCGGATTGCCACTGACCACACTAATGAATGAATTGGATATGCACATCCATCAGGCGTGGAAGCACACATGTGCTAATTTGAAAACGCATCACTCAGGAGTGCTATAAAAGGCAGCAGGTGAGTTCACCTGTCTTCAACAAAAATGGAAGGAGCTAGAAGAAGAAGAAGAAGAAGAGTGAGAATAAGAGGGGGGGCTCAAAGAGGAGATGAAGGAGGTAGAGGAAGAGGAGAAGGAGGTAGAGGAAGAGGAGAAGGAGGTAGATGAAGAGGAGAAGGAGGTAGAGGAAGAGGAGAAGGAGGTAGAGGAAGAGGAGAAGGAGGTAGATGAAGAGGAGAAGGAGGTAGAGGAAGAGGAGAAGGAGGTAGAGGAAGAGGAGAAGGAGGTAGAGGAAGAGGAGGTAGATGAAGAGGAGAAGGAGGTAGAGGAAGAGGAGAAGGAGGTAGAGGAAGAGAAGAAGGAGGTAGATGAAGAGGAGAAGGAGGTAGAGGAAGAGGAGAAGGAGGTAGAGGAAGAGGAGAAGGAGGTAGAGGAAGAGGAGAAGGAGGTAGAGGAAGAGATGAAGGAGGTAGATGAAGAGGAGAAGGAGGTAGAGGAAGAGGAGAAGGAGGTAGAGGAAGAGGAGAAGGAGGTAGAGGAAGAGGTGAAGGAGGTAGATGAAGAGGAGAAGGAGGTAGAGGAAGAGGAGAAGGAGGTAGAGGAAGAGGAGAAGAAGGTAGAGGAAGAGGTGAAGGAGGTAGATGAAGAGGAGAAGGAGGTAGAGGTTTTCAAAATTGCGTGTAAACAATTGAAAAAAACTGTAAATATATACTAACTCTTCATTTCAAAATAGAACACATCTTTCTCTGCACACACTAACTTTACCAAAACACTGGAAATCTGACTCAGAATGAAATTATTCTGTCAAAGAATAACACTTGTTTTCACTTCACAAGGTACATGCAGTCAATCAAAGTACTAGGGTTTCAAAATACTGGCTATTGTATTACAAAAACTTCATAGACTTTTGTGTTTCAGTTTTACAGGTATTTGCATACAAAACATGCAATCCACCATTTTTACACTAAATGTATTGGTTGGGAACTGTATGTCCACATGTACAGTATTCCAGTAAAAAGCAAATCAGTTTTTTTTCCCTTTACTGTTTACCAGCCTCTCTTAGCGAAAGACCGTGGTTGATTACATGGTCAATGAGAGTGGCACGAATTTCATCACTGACTACTGTTCTTGCAGCCTTTGGAAGTCCTTAGGCCTGCTCTTCTCCCTGGCCCTGCTCCTCTCACTGCACCTCTCATCTCTCACTGCACCTCTCACTGCACATCTCACTGCACCTCTCACTGCACATCTCACTGCACATCTCACTGCACCTCTCGCACATCTCACTGCATCTCTCACTGCACATCTCACTGCACATCTCACTGCACCTCTATCTGCACATCTCACCGCACCTCTCACTGCACATCTCACTGCACCTCTCACTGCACCTCTCACTGCACCTCTCACTGCACATCTCACTGCACCTCTCACTGCACATCTCACTGCACATCTCACTGCACATCTCACTGCACCTCTCACTGCACATCTCACTGCATCTCTCACTGCATCTGTCACTGCACATCTCACTGCACCTCTCACTGCACATCTCACTGCATCTCTCACTGCATCTGTCACTGCACATCTCACTGCACCTCTCACTGCACATCTCACTGCACCTCTCACTGCACATCTCACTGCACCTCTCACTGCACCTCTCATTGCACCTCTCACTGCACATCTCACTGCACATCTCACTGCACCTCTCACTGCACATCTCACTGCACATCTCACTGCACATCTCACTACACATCTCACTGCACATCTCACTGCACCTCTCACTGCACCTCTCACTGGGCCTGCTCTTCTCCCTGGGCCCCTTGCTCTTACTCTTCCTCGTCCAGACTTTACAGTGTTTGTCTTTTTCTGTTTCCAAAAACATCACTCCTCAAAGTCCTCCTTTTAATGTATAAGTGTCAATGTAACAGAAAAAAATAACCCCTGCCACTGAGTCTAAGCCAGACTGGAATCAGCTATGGTTGGCCCAATTTACCCAACATAAATCAGGTGTGTGTCAATTATTCAATTGTTTGTTTATTATCAGCTGAGATATATTGTTTTTGAACTGATATCATTGAAGAAGCCGAGGTTTTTATACTGTATCTAAGGTTTGGAATATTGTTTTTGCTATTGTGGGGTGGTGTGTGTTAACATTTGTAAATACTACAAAAACAATCCATAATTTTGTTGGGAGGTATAGCTTGTCTGTTAAGAAAATGTAAGCATTGTGGAAATGTGTTCACTGACTGCATATTGTGTGAAAACTGTATATTATTGCTCTTAATTCATTATGATAAGATTTCCTGCATACAAAATATATTTCTAAAAAGTGCACAGATGTGGAATGTGTCTTAGAATGCAATCTGGATTATGCCAGTACTTACAGAGACAGTGGTGCTTGGTGTAGGGGCACTGGACACTGCTGCGCTGGGTTGGTCAACAGCCTGAGATGTTTCCTGGAATACAAAATATGTTTCTAAAAAGTGCACAGATGTGGAATGTGTCTTAGAATGCAATGTGGATTATGCCAGTACTTACAGAGACAGTGGTGCTTGGTGTAGGGGCACTGGACACTGCTGCGCTGGGTTGGTCAACAGCCTGAGATGTTTCCTGGAATACAAAATATGTTTCTAAAAAGTGCACAGATGTGGAATGTATCTTAGAATGCAAGTTTCTAAAAAGTGCACAGATGTGGAATGTGTCTTAGAATGCAATGTGGATTATGCCAGTACTTACAGAGACAGTGGTGCTTGGTGTAGGGGCACTGGACACTGCTGCGCTGGGTTGGTCAACAGCCTGAGATGGTCTCCTAGCCACACTCAGATTTGGCTTTGCAGCAGCAATGTGGGACCCACCAAATCTTGGTTTGGTAAACTAAAAAAGGGCAAAACAATTTCAATGAAAAGACAAATTGAATTGTAACAGCACATTGGCCAAAAATATAATAAAATGTAAAATGAGAAAATATCTATTGATCCTATCATTCATTATATAACTAAAGGACCTGCTTTCTTTCTTTAACTTATTTTTTTGTCTGTGTATTACCACACTCTACTACTTATACAGATTGAAATAAGCACAGTTAGAATAGAAAAATGTGTGGGAAGGTATTGCTAGAATGTGAGTATATAGTAATTTAACAAGTACCTTTTAAAAATGACTTAAAATCAAAAATAGTTTGCACATAGTTTGTAAGAGAAAGCGTTTATTAACAGTAATGAAGGTTACCCTTGAAATTGCAACAAAGCAGATTCATGATGACTTAATTAATAATACGTGTATAATTAATTGTGCATAAGTGGAATGTTACCTGAGAAATACAGAATGAAAGACGTAGCTTCAGTAGCCAGTTGGAAAAATCAAGAGAGATGCCATGAAGGACGCGAGTGTCCTTTAACCCATAATGGCAAAGCCCAATTAGAGAGGAAGAGGAGAATGCAAGAGCAGAGCCCAGAGAAGAAAGAGAGATCACATAGGTTACATTGTTCTTTCACCATTTTACTTGATCTAAACCAACCTGAGACAGTGAAACTGACCAATAAGCAGACTACAGCCGCCCCTGTACAAGGTGTCACAGCTGGCAGGTAGGTGTAAAAACATACCAGCCATTTCCACTGAACTTAAACCTTTATACTAAACGTATATTAAAACTGCAATTATATATATATAAAAAAAATGTTATTACCTTTGACAAACTTGGTATAATTTTAGAAGTAGGCTGGGGTGGGAGCTGACGCTGACTCTGCGCCATGACCTCCTGTGCTGGTCCAGTAGTGGCAGACTGTTGTTCAACAACCCTTGGTGCTTGTCCAATAGAGGCTGTGGCCTGCTTAAGACAACCACAAAAATACATAGGCTACAATAATTGTTGAATGAGAAGAATTTGTTCAGTAAATTATACATATATAAAAAAAATACAAGTTACATCTTTACATTGTTACCCTTTGAGTGTGAAAACCACATATGCACTTTGGGACCGCTCCGAGCAAGGTTGTCTGGCCGCGAGACTGCATCGGACATCTTTCAATCTGTAAACATTATCACACATATAACATAGAATACATGCATTTCTAACTTATCAGTATGAATGCCACATTAATTTATTGTAGTCTGTCATTTATTTTTATTCATGTTCTTTGAAGGGGAGATACAAACTGTAAAATTAGAGATAAAGAGTGAGTAAAGTTTGTATCCTCCTTTAAAAGAACAAGAGAGGAACATTTCACACCTTCAAAAAAACATCCATTCACTCAACATCCCCACCCCCACTGCCTCAAATCTCTGAATCTCCCAGTGCAAAAAAAAGGTTTTTTTTTTTACATAAATAAACATAAATCTCAAATACCTGCAACATTATCTACATACATATCTATAAATAATGATGACATTGAATTAAATGATTAGGATTACAATTATTACATCATGCAAAGGTGACAAAAGCACACTCACCCTTTGGTACACGTCATGCCACTTTTTCTGTCGAGGAGCTGGCCTGTTACCCTCATTTGATGGCCAAACTCCTGTGCTGGCAAACTTTTTTAGCCTTGCAATCCAGTCAGTATCTGACATGGCTTTATGGGATTTTTTGCCAGACATTTTTTTGTTGGGGGGCTAACGGTTAGGTTATATCGTTTTGAACAAAACTACTATAATACAAATTATTTCTTTAAAAAAGGCACACACGATATTTACAATTATAATATATACAATTATATACAAATATAAAATTACATTGTCCGAAAATACAGTTAAAGTTACCGAAAAATAAGTTTCGCAGTCCTCCGTTAAAATGATGATGCCTGACCTCCGTGACAGTGATGCTCGACGTCTGAACTTTTTGACCTCTGACACGCCCCTCAGGATATGTCATTACTTCGTACACCTTCGGCTCAGTTCGGCAACTTGATTGACACTCGGCTAGCTTCCTGACTCCTCCTCCTAGCGGTGCTAAGCGTAAACGTGCCATCGACATTTCCTTGTACTCTGATTGGTCAAATGTCGAAAATGATAAGGAAAAAGTCAAGAATGGCGCTCTCTGATTGGCTGCAAATGTTATAATGTCGAGAATGGCGCTCTCTAATTGGCTGCAAATGTTATAGCGCGTCGACGTGATTGGCTGTGGCGTTCAACATTGTTCAACATTATCCCCATTTTGACGGACTATCCTTCGGCAGCTGGCGCGTTCAGGTCGCAGTCTCCCCTGGAGGCGTGGGTTCAAATCCCACTTCTGACAAACCTAACCTTTGGCTGCGGGCTCAAGCTAGGTTCTTTAACCCTCTGGCAAGTTTATCCAGAAATGCAGTAATGTTGACAAAGCACTGCAATTCAGTTCATGCTAGAATTAACCAAACATTAAAGTAACACTGACATTTCAGAAAAAATTGACATGTTGATTGAATCGGATTCAACTGAATTTCACGAAATGACATGTTGTGATGTTTACCGGAAGAAGATGCAGTAGAATTTCATGGCAAGGATTCTTGGAAATTTCTTGGAATGAAATGTCATGGGTTTGGGGGCATGGGGTGGAGTGTCATGACACAAGATTCAATGAATGTCATGTAAAACATTACATTAGCATTAACAAGACATGCCATTAGAATGAAAGAATGATGTAAGCCTTAACAAAACATTGTAACAACATTAGCACATATGACATGAATATGAGAGTAATACTATTACTGCATTTGTTCAACATTAGTCTTAAAAAAACACTGGATTTCAATTACAGTGCATATGAAGAAATGGACAAAGACATAAAAGGGAATACAGAAAGCAGCTCCTTTATTTACACGGTCCCGTGTATCAAAAAGAACCATTCTGCCCCGTGTGAGGCTCGAACTCACGACCTTCAGATTATGAGACTGACGCGCTGCCTAACTGCGCCAACGAGGCATGTGCTCTGACTCGTGTGAGCGGTGAAGGCCTAGATTCTAGATCATCTGCCATTCCGTGTAGGTGCAAAAATGCTGCTCACCACTGGTTGTCATGTCAGGATGGCCGAGCGGTCTAAGGCGCTGCGTTCAAGCTGGGGAACAATAGTCCAACAAAGGTGGGGAAGAAGGGAAGAAAAGGGGAAGGAAGAAAAAGAGAGGGGGAAGAGGAGAAAGAAAAAACGAAGAAAAGAAAGGCTGAAATTTGATGTTCAAAGATATGCCTTCATTAGCATAGATCTTATGATACATTTTCCGGTTTCTTCGTGTGTGAAAATCACGCATTTATATCACACTGTTTTCTATTGCAGGTGTGCACCAAGACCGGGGTTCGAATCCAGCTAAAGACAACTTTTTGTAATATTTATTATTTGAATAAATAATCATTATTTTTGAATGCATACTGTTCCCGTTTTAATAAAATATACATATTTAATTTGTTTGTTGTGTTTTTTGATATTCTATCATGAAAAATAATGTTATTTGCATTATTATGCAATGAACAAAGATGCAAATCATTAATTAGTAACTTATATGCTGTAAAATGTTTCACAAGAATAACAAAATGTACAAATTATATTTTTTATATACAAATGTTATATTGTTGCAGTGTACTGATAAAATATTGTTATAATAAAGTAAAAGTAAATAAGCTAAATTTTTTAATGCATACTGTTCCAGTGTTTATAAAATATACATATGTAATTTGTTTGTTGTTTTTTGATATTCTTTCATTAAAAAAAAATGTTATTTGCATTATTATGCAACGAACAAAGATGCAACCCATTAAATAGTAACTAATATGAAGAATGTCTGTCACAAGAATAACAAAATGGACAAATTATCTTTTTAAATACAAATGTTATATTGGTGCAGTGTACTGATGAAATATTGTGTTATATGAAAGTAAAAGTAAATAAGCAAATTCTTTTTGAATGCATACTGTTCCAGTGTTAATAAAATATACATATGTAATTTGTTTGTTGTGTTCCTTTGATATTCTTTCATAAAAATATATAATTGCCAATGGAACAGTGTTATTATTTAGTAGTTGTTGTATTATTATTGATCTGATTAAGTATTTTTTTAGGTTACATTCAAACAAGACACTTGCAAATCTGTTATTTGTAATGAACAAAGATGCAACCCATTAAATAGTAACTAATATGCTGAAAATGTCAATCACAAGAATAACAAAATGTATAAATTATATTTTTTATATACAAATGTTATATTGTTGCAGTGTTCTGATGAACTAGTGTTATATGAAAGTCAAAGAAAAAAAGAAATCACTTGCCAATTTGTTTTTATTTTCCAATCATGCCAACAGAACAGTAATGAATATTAAAATGTTAAATACTGGTAACATGTTTTAAAAATAAATAAATAAAATGAAGAGTTAAATAGGTTTTCAAAAACAAGAAATAAAAAGTTAAAATGTTAAATAACGTTAAAAAAAACAATTAAATAATATTCAACAAGTATTAACTATTTAAACAACTGTTTACACTATATACATGATGCTATATACATGATGCTATATACATTATTTGGAAATGGTTCTCCGCATTTCCTCCAACCACACCTCTTTTGAAACAGTCTCAGTCTGTGGGCAGTACACCCTGCCCCTGTACTGGCTATGTCCTGTAGCACTTGTTTTAAATTGCCCACATTTTTTGCAAGTGTTGGCCTCTACGGTTCTCCTGTAGGGTCTCTTGGGCATGGCGTCTGGATTGGCAGCTGGTGAAGCGGGTAAGCGGGTGCCCTGTACAGCTGTTGGCTGTAACAGTGGCTGTACCATTTGCATCCCCTGGGCCATTGGGATGCCCTGGATCATTTGCACTCCCTGGAACATTGGCACACCCTGGAACATTGGCACAGCCTGGAACATGGGCACACCCTGGAAACCTGGTGCTGATGGTATAAGTATATTTGGTACCATCTGCAGTGATGCTCCAGATGCAGATGGTGTCAGCAACGTCTGACTCTGCGCTGGTGCCTTGGGTCTGAGAGGGGGTCGCCCAACAGAAGTCTGCCTCTGCTTTGCCTGACCAGCTGTACTCTCTGGTAGCTTGTACTGGTGCTGCTCCCCTGGTTGTTCTGGCTCAGTCCGTAGACGTTTGGCTACCTGGAGAGGCTCATGAGCTTCAGGGAGGGGCTGAGGCAACTGAATGCCCTGAAGCAGCACAGACAGCTCCTGCTTTTTCTGTCTTTTGTTATACCACTGAATCAGGGTGTTCTGGTTAACCTCCACCAGCTGCATGGATGTTCCTCCCATCACCAAGCTGTTGCCCAGTACAAGCTGCCTTATCCTGCGATAGTCTTGCAGGATCAGAGACCATCTTGACAGGGCTCCCTTGCCTTTTCTTTTGGGGCTTGGGTGGACAGTGCAAAGTCTGATGAAGATGGTCTCCACCAGACGGCAACAGTCAGGCCACTGAGCAGGTGCGCTGCTTGCACCCAGCACACATCTGGTGGTGCTCTCTACACCAGGGTGAGTGGGCTTCTTCGGGACCTTGAAGCGTCCACTCAGCAGTCTCTTTCGGCATCGACTGTCATACACCACCCGTTCCTTGTCCCGGTCATCCAGGTTCTGCCAAAGAGCAATTATGGTGTTGGCTTCCTGGTTGGTCAGGCTGAGGGCTGTGTGGTCCCGGAGATCCACCAGATATTCTGCCAGCTGGTCCACATGTTGATAACCCGGGATATTTTGGTAGTCAACAGCCTATTAAAAAACACAAACATGCAATACAATTATTACATCACATCTGTCTAATGCATAATTCCATATAGTACAAAGCAGAGAGCGCCATTCTTGACATTTTACAAAGCACCAAATAAATAAAGATGACTTGACTTGATGTGTATTTGCAGCTTACAAATGAATTTAGGCTGTACTTTTAAATGTAAAATATGTGGAAAGTCTGGATTTAAAGCACTGGATGTTAATTCATCATAATTATTCTAGTTAATTTGAAAGACATACAAAAGAGTATTATTTACCGTCTCTTCTTCATCATCATCCTGACCAGCATCCTCTGGCTCTGAGGGGAGAGTTGAAACAGATGTTTCAGAGGGAACAGGTGTGACAGCAGTCCCTGAGGGTCCAGGTGATGAAGGAGACTGTGTGAGGACAAGTTTGGGGTCAGGGATCAGTGAAGGGGATGTGGAGCCCAGTACAGGTGTGGCACTGCTGGTGACCAGGGTAGAAGAACCCAGTGTCAGTGTGGAAGAGGGTGGTGACAGAACAGCCTCCGGATCTGCTATTGTGTGATCCTCGCTGATGTCACAGAAGCCCTCATCTTCATCTCGCTCCTCCACACTGAGGTCCTCAATGAGCTCTGCTGTCTGCTCAGAGTCAGGATTCATGTCCTGCAGTGCCTGACCAGTCTGCTGGAACAGATACTGCACTCCAATGAGCTCACCTGAAATAAAAACAATAAACAAACGGAAATTAAATAGAATGTTGTGTATCATATTTGATACATTAGGCTTTTGTAGTAGCTCATATAGTGTGAGAATATAGAGCCATCGTCAAGGAGAAAAAAAACAAAACAGTTTTATTTAGAGGCCCAACACGTTTAATTATGTGGGCAAAACATGAAATGAAATGCAATACAATGATGATTGAGAGAAAAGTCTGATGATCATTTTGATATTTACATGAAACATGATTTTCTAATCAAGTGAACCCAAGCTGCTTCAGTCTAGTAACTAGTCATTAAATATTAGTAACAATATAAAAGTTATTCTTACAATTACTTTATAAAATCAGTAAAGGTTTCACAATGAAAAGAAACGTGAAGCACGAGCTGAAGGTGGACACTTTTACAATTATACTAAAAGACTATAATCAATCAGACGACAGAGGCCAGGTTTCCTAAAAATTTTTGATCATGTTGATCATTTAGAGTCCTTTAGAAACTTGCATATCAATTATGATACAATCGACTCTATAGGGTTAAATCTGACATATAGACGGAGGTTACACAGAAATTGCAAGTTGATAAAATAAAAAATATATAAAATAATTCTCACCGGTGTAACATGCAGGGGGACAAAACGTGGGGACCACTTTCCTGCCAAACAGCTTTTCATAATTGCCGTTTACACAGTGAACAAGTTCTCCTGTGTAGCTGCGCAAAGCTGATGGCTCCGATGACAGGGAAGCAGCCTCCCGGTCCTGGTTCCACCGGTGTAGACCCTCCAGCAGATAAATCTGAAAGTTCAGACTGTTTGCACTGGTCCCTGTAAATAGACACAACAGTGTTTAGGAGGTGTTAAAGGAACACACAAAAACACTTAATGCTCTTTCTTTACACATGCACAGTGTGTGTGACAAAGACAATACCTGGGATGAAACGGTTCAGGTGTAAATGAAAGGACTCGAGAGAAGTGGAGCCTCTGGCACATCTGTAGGTCTTCAGAAGCACGCCTCCCTTGTTTAGGCTCCCTGTCTCTGTATAGAGCACAACACCAGGGGGGTCTTGAATGCATTTCACATGCTTCTTCTGGACATTCCAGATGTGCTCCATCCTTTCTCGGTCCAGGAGAGGAACACCCAGGGAGTCTTTGCCCTTGCTGCTCAGGAGCTCTGTAAGCAGCCGCTCAAGGAGAAGGATGGTAGTCTCCTCTCCACAGGTCCTCCTCCGGCAATGGAGTGCCAGCTCATTCCTGGTAAGATGCTTGTTGACATCTTCATCTGTCAGCGCAGGCCAACCCTGGGATATCAACAGCTCTCTCTTTGCTTTGCGAAGCATAGAAACATCAGCCGCATCCCACTCAAAAATGCACGCTGACAGCCGTGACATGAAGATGGGATACAGCTGATGGGCATCAGTTGTACACCCCATGGCAATCCTGCGCATAAAATGCCAGATGTCCAACCGAATCATGAGATCAGGCCACCCTCTGAATCTGGTTTTCAGCTTGGTCTCCCCAACATCAGTGCAGCAGCCACAGTCCACGTACAAAACAGCAGGTGGATCCACACTAGCCTGCTGGTTCCTTTTCAGCAGACCATCGACCATCATGTCCAGTCCTGCTCCTTCCTGTGCTGTCAGCACACTCATGAGCACCTGACCAAACTCATTGCCAACAGAGGTAAGCCAGAGTCCCGTTCCCCTTGCCGTCCCAGCCAGCTTCTTAGTGATCTGCAGTAGATGACAGGAAGCATGCAATGCAATGAAACATCACACCATCTAGAATATGATACTCATGCTCTGATAATGATATAACAGTAAACACCATAAATTAACAAAAATCCCCTGCTAACCTTTTTAGTAGAATCCATCTTCAAGACTGAACCATACGTAGATGTTATCCTTGCATGGATTTCATCCAGCCTTGTCAGGATGTCTTGGCTGTACACGGTGAGCAGCCACTTGCAGCTTGGGACCACTGTAGGCTCTGGGGGTTCCTGGAATTGTATTTGCAACACCCCGGGTCGTTTGAGGAAGTCCACACATTGGGTGGTGTACCGGGCCATACGCTGGAGCCACTCCTCACTGTGGTTCTCACGCAGCTGTTTGATGACCCGCGTGGGACTGTTGCCTAGGCCACGCTCACGCAGGAGCCGAATGACTCTCATATCACAGGCATACCTTAGGAAAAGCAAAATCCACACATTCATATATTTTACGTAATTGATTTGTAAAGTATTTGCAAACATATGTGATGATGGGCTATCAACTGGATGTGGAATTAAAGTGTACTTACTTCCGCGTGAGGATGACCCGAAATTCAGAGCGATGGCCCAGATCCAGCTGTTGCAGGACAGTCTGACTCCAGGACACATGCGAGGCTTTACACTTGGTACAGATGAGGGTTTCTGTGACCATGTTGTAAATCCTATCGATGTCCAGAACCTGCCGTGCCCTTTTGTGCAGACCGCCTCCAGTCAGCTGATGCTGCCCGCAGGCAGAATTGGGACAGAGAGCCTTGATCTTCCACAGCTTGTACGGCATCCACAGCAACAGAGCATGACAAAAAAATCTGTCTGGAGCTGGAGCCTGGTTGTAAATAAGTGCTGGCTGTGGTGGGTAATACCAGAGCTGTAGGTTGTCTCGAAGCTCTGGTTTTCCCTTGGGCCCCATTTTAAAAAGCCTGCTGGCAATCCACCTGTGATCCTCTGGTGGCAAAGTGTCCGACCACAAACGATGCAGTCGAACTGCAGATGCATCTTGCAGTAATGCCCCCGAAGGAGTAGTCTGTGAAGGAAAAAGACAAAACATTTAGTCTAGCAGGTCATTTATTTAATTACCGCTTTATCTATCCAAGACTACCCTCATATAAAATAGAAAATATTGGATGTCAAATACGTACTTAAGGTTATAGAATAAAATGTATACATTTGTTCCAATAGTTTTCAGAATTGTGTCAGCTGCTAGCACTAATTTGTGTGACTCTACTGAGTTGTGACAGTTAATATGCAAATTCAATTATTTTGGACCAATAAAATTTGAAATTACTTACCGAGACAACATGCAATGAAATATAATATATGTTGCATATATAACAAGAGAAAGAAACAGTCATAACTGTCCAATAATTTTAACTAATCCTAGATGGAATTATACAATACTGTTTAAAGGTCTATGTTCAGTAAGATTCTTTTTGTTTTTGAAATATGATTAAAATACAGTCAAAAACAGTAATAGTGGGAAATAATATTGCAATTTAGGATCGCCGCTTATTTGAATCTGTTTTCAAAAGTATTTACAGTTTTTTTCAATCGCTAACAAGCGCTTACCCATACTTCAGATACTTTTTCCTAAACTCTTAACACAGACTCACACCAACAAAACACAATTGGCCAAATGGATAATTTTCTTCTCAATAACACATTTTGTTACAGATTTTTATGATTGTTTACACACTAAAATAAAAATTTCCACGCAATTTGCAAAATTCTACTCCAATGAGCAAAACCCCTCCACAGATTTGCACAACATTACACACAATGTCTGTTTTACCCTTTTAGCAAAACATTACCCACAGTGATTTGTAAAACTCTACACACATTTTCACACCTTAGACACAGATAAGGATTGTGAGGTTACTTCCTTGTCATTACAAAGCCCCGGATTGCCACTGACCACACTAATGAATGAATTGGATATGCACATCCATCAGGCGTGGAAGCACACATGTGCTAATTTGAAAACGCATCACTCAGGAGTGCTATAAAAGGCAGCAGGTGAGTTCACCTGTCTTCAACAAAAATGGAAGGAGCTAGAAGAAGAAGAAGAAGAAGAGTGAGAATAAGAGGGGGGGCTCAAAGAGGAGATGAAGGAGGTAGAGGAAGAGGAGAAGGAGGTAGAGGAAGAGGAGAAGGAGGTAGATGAAGAGATGAAGGAGGTAGAGGAAGAGGAGAAGGAGGTAGATGAAGAGGAGAAGGAGGTAGAGGAAGAGGAGAAGGAGGTAGAGGAAGAGGTGAAGGAGGTAGATGAAGAGGAGAAGGAGGTAGAGGAAGAGGAGAAGGAGGTAGAGGAAGAGGAGAAGAAGGTAGAGGAAGAGGTGAAGGAGGTAGATGAAGAGGAGAAGGAGGTAGAGGTTTTCAAAATTGCGTGTAAACAATTGAAAAAAACTGTAAATATATACTAACTCTTCATTTCAAAATAGAACACATCTTTCTCTGCACACACTAACTTTACCAAAACACTGGAAATCTGACTCAGAATGAAATTATTCTGTCAAAGAATAACACTTGTTTTCACTTCACAAGGTACATGCAGTCAATCAAAGTACTAGGGTTTCAAAATACTGGCTATTGTATTACAAAAACTTCATAGACTTTTGTGTTTCAGTTTTACAGGTATTTGCATACAAAACATGCAATCCACCATTTTTACACTAAATTTATTGGTTGGGAACTGTATGTCCACATGTACAGTATTCCAGTAAAAAGCAAATCAGTTTTTTTTCCCTTTACTGTTTACCAGCCTCTCTTAGCGAAAGACCGTGGTTGATTACATGGTCAATGAGAGTGGCACGAATTTCATCACTGACTACTGTTCTTGCAGCCTTTGGAAGTCCTTAGGCCTGCTCTTCTCCCTGGCCCTGCTCCTCTCACTGCACCTCTCATCTCTCACTGCACATCTCACTGCACCTCTCACTGCACATCTCACTGCACATCTCACTGCACCTCTCGCACATCTCACTGCATCTCTCACTGCACATCTCACTGCACATCTCACTGCACCTCTATCTGCACATCTCACTGCACCTCTCACTGCACCTCTCACTGCACATCTCACTGCACATCTCACTGCACATCTCACTGCACATCTCACTGCACCTCTCACTGCACATCTCACTGCACATCTCACTGCACATCTCACTGCATCTCTCACTGCATCTGTCACTGCACCTCTATCTGCACATCTCACTGCACCTCTCACTGCACCTCTCACTGCACCTCTCACTGCACATCTCACTGCACATCTCACTGCACATCTCACTGCACCTCTCACTGCACATCTCACTGCACATCTCACTGCATCTCTCACTGCATCTGTCACTGCACATCTCACTGCACATCTCACTGCATCTCTCACTGCACCTCTCACTGGGCCTGCTCTTCTCCCTGGGCCCCTTGCTCTTACTCTTCCTCGTCCAGACATTACAGTGTTTGTCTTTTTCTGTTTGCAAAAACATCACTCGTCAAAGTCCTCCTTTTAATGTATAAGTGTCAATGTAACAGAAAAAAATAACCCCTGCCACTGAGTCTAAGCCAGACTGGAATCAGCTATGGTTGGCCCAATTTACCCAACATGAATCAGGTGTGTGTCAATTATTCAATTGTTTGTTTATTATCAGCTGAGATATATTGTTTTTGAACTGATATCATTGAAGAAGCCGAGGTTTTTATACTGTATCTAAGGTTTGGAATATTGTTTTTGCTATTGTGGGGTGGTGTGTGTTAACATTTGTAAATACTACAAAAACAATCCATAATTTTGTTGGGAGGTATAGCTTGTCTGTTAAGAAAATGTAAGCATTGTGGAAATGTGTTCACTGACTGCATATTGTGTGAAAACTGTATATTATTGCTCTTAATTCATTATGATAAGATTTCCTGCATACAAAATATATTTCTAAAAAGTGCACAGATGTGGAATGTGTCTTAGAATGCAATGTGGATTATGCCAGTACTTACAGAGACAGTGGTGCTTGGTGTAGGGGCACTGGACACTGCTGCGCTGGGTTGGTCAACAGCCTGAGATGGTCTCCTAGCCACACTCAGATTTGGCTTTGCAGCAGCAATGTGGGACCCACCAAATCTTGGTTTGGTAAACTAAAAAAGGGCAAAACAATTTCAATGAAAAGACAAATTGAATTGTAACAGCACATTGGCCAAAAATATAATAAAATGTAAAATGAGAAAATATCTATTGATCCTATCATTCATTATATAACTAAAGGACCTGCTTTCTTTCTTTAACTTATTTTTTTGTCTGTGTATTACCACACTCTACTACTTATACAGATTGAAATAAGCACAGTTAGAATAGAAAAATGTGTGGGAAGGTATTGCTAGAATGTGAGTATATAGTAATTTAACAAGTACCTTTTAAAAATGACTTAAAATCAAAAATAGTTTGCACATAGTTTGTAAGAGAAAGCGTTTATTAACAGTAATGAAGGTTACCCTTGAAATGGCAACAAAGCAGATTCATGATGACTTAATTAATAATACGTGTATAATTAATTGTGCATAAGTGGAATGTTACCTGAGAAATACAGAATGAAAGACGTAGCTTCAGTAGCCAGTTGGAAAAATCAAGAGAGATGCCATGAAGGACGCGAGTGTCCTTTAACCCATAATGGCAAAGCCCAATTAGAGAGGAAGAGGAGAATGCAAGAGCAGAGCCCAGAGAAGAAAGAGAGATCACATAGGTTACATTGTTCTTTCACCATTTTACTTGATCTAAACCAACCTGAGACAGTGAAACTGACCAATAAGCAGACTACAGCCGCCCCTGTACAAGGTGTCACAGCTGGCAGGTAGGTGTAAAAACATACCAGCCATTTCCACTGAACTTAAACCTTTATACTAAACGTATATTAAAACTGCAATAATATATATATAAAAAAAATGTTATTACCTTTGACAAACTTGGTATAATTTTAGAAGTAGGCTGGGGTGGGAGCTGACGCTGACTCTGCGCCATGACCTCCTGTGCTGGTCCAGTAGCGGCAGACTGTTGTTCAACAACCCTTGGTGCTTGTCCAATAGAGGCTGTGGCCTGCTTAAGACAACCACAAAAATACATAGGCTACAATAATTGTTGAACGAGAAGAATTTGTTCAGTAAATTATACATATATAAAAAAAATACAAGTTACATCTTTACATTGTTACCTTTTGAGTGTGAAAACCACATATGCACTTTGGGACCGCTCCGAGCAAGGTTGTCTGGCCGCGAGACTGCATCGGACATCTTTCAATCTGTAAACATTATCACACATATAACATAGAATACATGCATTTCTAACTTATCAGTATGAATGCCACATTAATTTATTGTAGTCTGTCATTTATTTTTATTCATGTTCTTTGAAGGGGAGATACAAACTGTAAAATTAGAGATAAAGAGTGAGTAAAGTTTGTATCCTCCTTTAAAAGAACAAGAGAGGAACATTTCACACCTTCAAAAAAACATCCATTCACTCAACATCCCCACCCCCACTGCCTCAAATCTCTGAATCTCCCAGTGCAAAAAAAAAGTTTTTTTTTTTACATAAATAAACATAAATCTCAAATACCTGCAACATTATCTACATACATATCTATAAATAATGATGACATTGAATTAAATGATTAGGATTACAATTATTACATCATGCAAAGGTGACAAAAGCACACTCACCCTTTGGTACACGTCATGCCACTTTTTCTGTCGAGGAGCTGGCCTGTTACCCTCATTTGATGGCCAAACTCCTGTGCTGGCAAACTGTTTTAGCCTTGCAATCCAGTCAGTATCTGACATGGCTTTATGGGATTTTTTGCCAGACATTTTTTTGTTGGGGGGCTAACGGTTAGGTTATATCGTTTTGAACAAAACTACTATAATACAAATTATTTCTTTAAAAAAAGCACACACGATATTTACAATTATAATATATACAATTATATACAAATATAAAATTACATTGTCCGAATATTACAGTTAAAGTTACCGAAAAATAAGTTTCGCAGTCCTCCGTTAAAATGATGATGCCTGACCTCCGTGACAGTGATGCTCGACGTCTGAACTTTTTGACCTCTGACACGCCCCTCAGGATATGTCATTACTTCGTACACCTTCGGCTCAGTTCGGCAACTTGATTGACACTCGGCTAGCTTCCTGACTCCTCCTCCTAGCGGTGCTAAGCGTAAACGTGCCATCGACATTTCCTTGTACTCTGATTGGTCAAATGTCGAAAATGATAAGGAAAAAGTCAAGAATGGCGCTCTCTGATTGGCTGCAAATGTTATAATGTCGAGAATGGCGCTCTCTAATTGGCTGCAAATGTTATAGCGCGTCGACGTGATTGGCTGTGGCGTTCAACATTGTTCAACATTATCCCCATTTTGACGGACTATCCTTCGGCAGCTGGCGTTCAAGTCCCAGTCTCCCCTGTAGGCTTGGGTTGGAGTCCCACTTCTGACAAACCTAACCTTTGGCTGCGGGCTGAAGCTAGAGTCTTTAACCCTCTGGCAAGTTTATCCAGAAATGCAGTAATGTTGACAAAGCACTGCAATTCAGTTCATGCTAGAATTAAGAGAGGAACATTTCACACCTTCAAAATATCCATTCACTCAACATCCCTCATTTGATGGCCAAACTCCTGTGCTGGCAAACTTTTTTAGCCTTGCAATCCAGTCAGTATCTGACATGGCTTTATGGGATTTTTTTCCAGACATTTTTTTTGTTGGGGGGCTAACGGTTAAGTTATATCGAACAAAACTACTATCAATAAAAATGATTTCTTAAAAAAAAGCACACACGATATTTACAATTATAATATATATACAATTATATACAAATATAAAATGACATTGTCCAAAAATACCGTTAAAGTGACCGGAAAATATGTTTCGCAGTCCTCCGTTAAAATGATGCTACCTGACCTCCGTGACAGTGATGCTCGACGTCTGAACTTCTTGCCCTCTGACATGCCCCACCTGATATGTTATTACTTCGTACACCTTCGGCTCAGTTCGGCAACTTGATTGACACTTGGCTAGCTTCCTGACTCCTCCTCCTAGCAAGGCCGGCGCTATGGTCGGGCCTTAGGGGGCCGGGCCCGCCTAGAGAGCTCCTGTGCCACCCCTCCATCCAATTTGCATTTAATAAATTATTTTAATAATAATAATAATAATTTACGTGCAGTATTTATATATTTATTGATGTGTATTTAAGTGCAATGTTTGACTTATAGGCTAATCTTATAAAAAAAAACTCCCGGAAGTTTGACTGATTGTTTACAAAAAAGGGGTTTCCCGCTGAGCCGCTCTGACCGTGTCAGGGTTACATCATCCAGATCACCATCTCCGCCCACTCGTTCCCTTTCACCCAACCAGACTTTTTCTCCGTTCATTATCCCCTGAGTACTAATCACCGTCACCTGTGTCCCATCAACCATATGGACTATAAAACACTCACCTTCACTGCAGTCACTTGTCTGGTCTCGTCATTCCATGGCTCACAGACTTCCCGATCACTTACCTTCTACTTACCGTCGCTTCACTCATCTTGGATCAACCCATCCGTACCAGCCATCGCCATGCCACCTGCAAGAGAGGGAAAGAAAGAGAGAGACTTAAAACCACAGCTAAGCTTCATTGAACTTTCTATGTTACTTCTTCTCACCTGTTATCTCCGACCGCATTCCTTCTGCAAAATAAACACTGATAACTTACCATCTTGTCTGATTCCTCTGTGATCCGTGACAGAAGACCAGACCACAGAAAGGAGTAATTATGCAGAATCAGTCGGATTTAGAAGAGGATTCCTCAGCGGCTAATCCTCCGGTCGCCGCGGCACTCTTTCCACCACCTCCACTTCCGCAACCTCCCGCTGCTTCGTTCACTGCCTCTGCGAGTCCCATGGCCCGGCCAGCACCCTACTCTGGTGAGGCGGAGAACTGCAGTGGGTTTCTTCTCCAGGTATCCTTGTATATCTCCATGAATGAGCATCAGTTCCGTAGGGATACCGCCCGGGTGGCTTTCATTATCTCACTGTTATCTGGTCAAGCACTTCGATGGGCACAGTCATTGTGGGATTCAGATGCCCCGGTGGTCAAATCCTTCTCAAGTTTTAAACAGCACTTTAAAGAGGTTTTTGGGCAAACAATATCAGAACTGTCCATTCACGACCAACTCTATAACCTCCGTCAAGGAAATTCTTCAGTGAGTTCATATACGCTTCAGTTCCGCACACTAGCCGCAGCTAGCGGCTGGAATGAAACCGCCCTTATCACCGCCTTTCGTCATGGTTTGAATTCCAACGTCCGCCAGCTGTTGGTGGTGTATGAGGACAGCATGGGGTTAGAGAATCTGATCCAGCAGACAATCCGTACAGCCCAGCGTCTCACCGCTTGTGATAGGTTTGTACCCACTGTAAGTTCTCCGCCTCCGGCGCCTTCAGTCACTCCTCCAGCACCAGTTCCAATGGAAGTAGACTCCACCCACCTTTCTACAGCTGAACGCCAGCGCAGATTTCAACATTCCCTCTGTCTATACTGTGCTTCCGACAAGCATCTCCTCAGTTCTTGCCCTGTACGACCTCCGCGACAGGCGGTAAGTGCCATTCAACTCTCCCCGAAGATTGAGCCTCTCACACGTACCAGAGTACATGTATTAACCTCCTGTGTTTGTCTCCCAGCGCAAGCCCTCATTGACTCCGGGTCTGCGGGGAACTTCATATCCACCCAGTTTCTCCAAAAGTTGAATATTCGGCGACGCCGTCTGTGCCGAGATCTTCCCGTCCAAACCATACAAGGCAAGCCATTAGGTCGTGGTCGAATTCGCCATTATACACCCACTCTAACTCTTCGTATCGGCTGTTTACACTCTGAGGAAATTTCTCTTATGGTGCTGGAGGAGTCCACCGCGGATATCATCCTGGGACGTCCCTGGTTAGTACAACATCAGCCGGTACTCCACTGGGGAACTGGAGAGGTACTCCGTTGGGGTGAAGATTGCCATAGATCCTGCCTCAGTTCCATCCAGAAGGTTCATTCTTCGTCCCGTTCCAAGTCACCCGCGGGGGAAACTAGAGTTCCTGTCTGTTCTACTTCGGTGGAAAGCCCTGAAGTCCAAGTTCAAGGCGAAATCCCAGTGGAGTACCAGGCGTTCCAGGACGTATTCAGTAAGGAACTGGCAACCAAACTACCTCCACACCGGCCATGGGACTGCGCCATCGACTTGCTACCCGGAGCCACCCTTCGCAAAGGTCGTATATATCCTCTGTCCATCCCGGAACAGAAGGCCATGGAGGAGTATGTGAAGGAAGCTTTACATCAGCAGTTTATTCGACCATCTACCTCCCCTGCCGCTTCGAGCTTCTTCTTTGTGGCCAAAAAGGACGGAGGCTTGCGGCCCTGTATCGATTACCGTCATCTTAACTCTCAGACTGTCAAATTCAGCTATCCCCTTCCTCTGGTACCTGCCGCCCTGGAACAGCTGCGTGGTGCACGCATTTTCTCCAAACTGGACCTTAGAAGTGCGTATAATCTGATCCGAATCCGGCATGGAGATGAGTGGAAAACTGCCTTTGTGACCCCCTCGGGCCACTACGAGTATCAGGTCATGCCTTTCGGACTGTCCAACGCTCCTGCCGTCTTCCAAGGTCATATGAATGAAGTCCTTCGAGAGTTCCTCAACCGTTTTGTAATCGTCTACATTGATGATATACTCATATACTCTTCTTCTATGTCTGAGCACCATCAACATGTCATCCAGGTCCTCGAGAAGCTGAGAGCACACAGGTTATATCTGAAGCTGGAGAAGTGCGAATTTCACACCTCTACCGTTCACTTCCTGGGTTATGTCATCAACCAACAGGGCATCCAAATGGACCAGAGGAAGGTGGAAACTATCCAGAACTGGCCACAAGCCTCCTCCGTAAAGGAACTGCAACGATTCCTGGGGTTCGCGAACTTCTATAGACGATTCATCCGGAACTACAGTCATATCAGTGCTCCCCTCACTTCTTCCCTCAAGGGACGGCCCAAGTCTCTGTCCCTATCTCCCTCCGCAGTACAGGCCTTCCAGCGTTTAAAGGAAACTTTCATCACTGCTCCCATCCTCATTCATCCAAACCCGGACCTTCCGTTTGTGGTAGAGGTAGATGCCTCATCTACTGGAGTAGGAGCAGTTCTCTCTCAGCGGCAGGGTGAGCCACCCAAACTCCTTCCATGCGCCTTCTTCTCCAAGAAATTAGCCCCGGCGGAGCGGAACTATGACGTCTGTAACCGAGAGCTGCTGGCCATCAAACTGGCCCTTGAGGAGTGGAGGCACTGGCTGGAGGGAGCTAACCATCAATTCACAGTAATCACCGATCATCGCAACTTGGAGTACTTAAGGGAGGCTAAAAGACTGAACCCTAGACAAGCCCGCTGGGCTCTATTCTTCACACGCTTCAACTTTGTGGTGTCATATCGTCCCGGGAGTAAGAATTGCAAGGCTGATGCACTTTCACGACTCCATCACACCTCTGTTGAAGATCTTCATCCCGAACCTATCCTCCCTCCAGCCGTAATCCTCAGTCCAATCGTCTGGGAGGTTGACCAACAGATCGCCCAGGAACTGACACGTCAACCCGCTCCGCCGGGAGGTCCAGAAGGGCGTATTTTCGTACCTCCACATCTACGTACTCCCCTTCTGGACTCCGCTCACTCCCTTCCGGGCTCTGGACATCCGGGTAGCAAGCGTACCCTCTCGCTCCTCAGTCAACGGTACTGGTGGCCGTCCATCTCCAGAGATGTCTCCAGGTTCATCCGCGGTTGTTCAGTCTGTGCCATCACCAACACCCCGAGGAGAGTCCCAGAAGGCAAGCTCGTGCCGTTACCTCTTCCCAGGCGACCATGGTCACACATTGGTGTCGATTTCATGACTGATCTACCCAATTCAGAAGGCTTTACCTGCGTATTCGTTGTTGTGGACAGGTTCTCTAAAGGTTGTAAGCTGATTCCCTTACCTGGTCTTCCCACTGCGTTACAAGCAGCTGAAGCTCTATTCCACAACGTCTTTAGGAACTTCGGCCTCCCAGAGGATATCGTCTCGTATCGGGGACCTCAGTTCATCTCAAGAGTATGGCAAGCCTTCTTCAAACTCCTCGGGGTCACCATCAGCCTTTCCTCTGGCTACCATCCGCAGACTACCGGCCAGACTGAGCGGAAGATTCAGGAGATTGGACGTTACCTGCGGACGTACTGCCATCAGTACCAGGACAGCTGGAACCGTTACCTCCCATGGGCTGAGTATGCCCAAAACTCTCTGCGGCAGAACACCACCGGGCTCACCCCCTTCCAGTGTATCCTTGGTTACCAGCCTCCACTCTTTCCTTGGTCGGGTGAGCCCTCGGAGGTTCCAGCTGTCGACTTCTGGTTCCATCAGAGCGAGGGGGTATGGGACTCAGCTCATGTGCATCTACAGCAGGCAGTACGGAGACACAAGGAACAAGCGGACCGTCACCGACTCGACACCCCTCAGTATCAGCCAGGTCAAAAGGTGTGGTTGTCGACTCGAGACATCCGTCTCCGTCTACCTTGCCGTAAGCTGAGTCCTCGATTCATCGGACCATTCACCATCCAGAGGCAGTTGAACGAAGTGACCTACAGGCTCAATCTTCCCCCTCATTTCAGGATTGCTCCTTCATTCCATGTTTCCTTACTTAAACCCTTCACTGACCCTGTCACCCCTGTTCCCTCAGATAACCTTCCCACTGACGTACCTCCTCCCGTTCCCGTTGAAGAGGAGCCCATTTATCGAGTCCGCTCTATCATGGATTCTCGGCGGCGAGGTCCTCGGCTGGAGTACCTGGTGGACTGGGAGGACTACGGACCAGAGGAACGTTCCTGGGTCCTGCGAGATGACATCTTGGATCCAACGCTACTCACCCAGTTCCACAGTGATCATCCGGATCGTCCGGCTCCCAGGGGTCGTGGTCGACCTCGCCGCCGGCAGCGCCCGTCTCAGGCGTCAAGAGCCGCCTCGGGAGGGGGGGGGGGGTACTGTCAGGGTTACATCATCCAGATCACCATCTCCGCCCACTCGTTCCCTTTCACCCAACCAGACTTTTCCCCGTTCATTATCCCCTGAGTACTAATCACCGTCACCTGTGTCCCATCAACCATATGGACTATAAAACACTCACCTTCACTGCAGTCACTTGTCTGGTCTCGTCATTCCATGGCTCACAGACTTCCCGATCACTTACCTTCTACTTACCGTCGCTTCACTCATCTTGGATCAACCCATCCGTACCAGCCATCGCCACGCCACCTGCAAGAGAGGGAAAGAAAGAGAGAGACTTAAAACCACAGCTAAGCTTCATTGAACTTTCTATGTTACTTCTTCTCACCTGTTATCTCCGACCGCATTCCTTCTGCAAAATAAACACTGATAACTTACCATCTTGTCTGATTCCTCTGTGATCCGTGACAGACCGCAGCATCTCGGTAAAGTTATAGCGACGCGACGTGCTCGGTTTTGCCTATTCAGAAACGAATGGAAAGAGAAACTCATGAGATTCCAATCCCAAAAACGTCGACTTCAGCTGTATTTAGAACGTGAGTAGGACAGTTGGTTTTATTACTCTTCGTAAGTTGCACCAGACGTGGTGTAAATTATGCATTTGACACTGATATGCAATATGTGTGTGAGTGTGTCGTAGTTGATTATGCATGGTTGATTTAATACTTAACTTGAGATTTGTGACTATTTGACTGTTATTATAGGAATTTGGCTTATAGCATGCTGTGTTCACGGAACAATTCAGACAAGGTTCATTAGTTAACATTAGTTAATGACTAACATGAACTAACCATGAGCGATACATTTGTTACTGTATTTGTTAATGTTAGTTAATAAAAATACAGCTGTTCATTGTTTGTTCATGTTAGTTCACAGCCTATAGGCTATAACTGTAACATGATATCTCATGATAGCCGAAATATGATTGGGCAATAGGCTAATTATAGTTAGGATATTGAAATCGGTGTGAAACTGTTGTAGCTAGTGTTGCCACCCGTCCCGGTTTTTCCGGGATTGTTCTTCTTTTTAACAACCTGTCCCGGGAAATTTATAAACTCTCCCTGATATACAAAAGGCTCATAAGAATTATGATATACAAAAGGCTCAAAAAAATTTCAAAAGGCTATGTGAATATGTCCCGGTTTTCGAAAGGCAACGAAGAATATGTCCCGGTTTTCGAAAGTCTACGTGAATATACGTTCAAACAGCGCGCACGGCAGAGAGGTAGAGAGCGCGAGACCTTGCGTGCATGAAGCGCATGTAAGCACCCCCCCCCACAATTTATTTGTTTGTCATAATTAGCCCCCCCCCAAGAATATTAAATGCCCGTCCATTGATTTGTTTCTGCCGCCAGCTCTGCCTCCTAGCGGTGTTAAGCGTAAACGTGCCATCAACATTTCCTTGTACTCTGATTGGTCAAATGTCGAAAATGTTAAGGAAAAAGTCAAGAATGGCCCCCTCTGATTGGCTGAAAATGTTATAATGTCAAGAATGGCGCTCTCTAATTGGCTGCAAATGTTATAGCGCGTCGACATGATTGGCTGTGGCGTTCAACATTATCCCCCTTTTGACGGACTATCCTTCGGCAGCTGGCGTTCAGGTTGCAGTCTCCATTGGAGGCGTGGGTTTGAATCCCACTTCTGACAAACCTAACCTTTGGCTGCTCAAGCTAGAGTCTTTAACCCTCTGGCAAGTTTATCCAGAAATGCAGTAATGTTGACAAAGCACTGCAATTCAGTTCATGCTAGAATTAACCAAACATTAAAGTAACAAAAACCACCCACAGTTTCCTCCCAGTTTCGAACTGGGGAACTTCTGCGTGTGAAGGGAACGTGATAACCATTACACTATGGAAACACATCTTCAGGATTCAGACATAAATCATTAGGTGCACGCTTTTTAAAAAGCGTATAAAGGAAATGAGCGCTACACCCACCTAGCGTGGCAAACAGTTTAAATCTTCTGTCAGAAGACAACTGCTGTTTCTGTTCAGTTTCGAACCAAGGACCTTACGCACGTTAGGCGAACGTGATGACCACTACACTACAGAAACCTGTTGATCAGGTCATTAGGCATGGCAGTCTGCCTACAGCTCCTTGGTACGATGGCCTTCACCTGTCTCAAAAGTAAGGGTTTTGTAGCGAATTGCAGCATTTATGTCTAAAGTGCCTCCACTTGGGAGATCCAGTCCTTTACTGCTGCCAAAAGACCGGTACAAAAGTTTTGCTCCAGCAAACAAGTTACAGGAGGAGCTGGCCAGGGTCCCCAGACAACTGTTTTAATGACAGCTTGAGCAAAATGCCAGGAATCGAACCCGGGTCAAATGCTTAGAAGGCAGATATTCTCACCACTATACCACCAACGCAAGACCATTGGGTGTAGGCTTAAAAAAATTGCATGAACTTATTGACCTGACCTACCAGGCACCATATTAAAAAAGAGGTCTCTAATATAATAATGTAACACGTTTTATACAGACACTTCATATTTAAATGGTATTAGATTATTTTTTGGATTCTCTGGCTTCTGTGAAGCGTTGAGGTAAAATGATGCATGACGCCGTTCCGGGAAATCGCGCTGTCGGGGACAACTACCTGTCTCTGCAACTCCTCTTTAGTATAGTGGAAAGTATCTCCGCCTGTCACGCTATAGTCTGGGGTTCGATTCCCTGATGGAGAGATCCAGTTCTTTACTGCTGCCAAAAGACATTAACAAAAGTTTTGCTCCATCAAACAAGTTACAGGAGAAGTTGGCAAGGGGCCCGGACGACTGTTCTAAAGACAGCTTGAGAAAAATGCAATTCGTTGGGCGGGAATCGAACCCATACAGCAAGAATGGACAGACCCAGGAATTGAACCCATACAGGAAGAATTCTCATAATCAAGGTATTTAATTTAAAAATGTGAGACTTTTTATACAGACACTTCATATTTAAATGGTATTAGATTATTTTTTTTTGATTCACTGGCTTCTGTGAAGCGTTGAGCTAATATGACGCTGTTCCTGGAAATGGGAAGGCTGTTTGTAGCGAGCTGTAGTCGCGCTGATCGGGGGTGACAACCTGTCTCTGCAACTCCTTGTTAGTATATTGGAAAGTATCTCCGCCTGTCAAGCGTAAGACTGTGGTTCGATTCCCCGACGGGGAGATCCAGTCCTTTACTGCTGCCAAAAGACCAGTACAAAAGTTTTGCTGCAGCAAACGAGTTACAGGAGGAGCTGGCCAGGGTCCCCAGACAACTGTTTTAACGACAGCTTGAGCAAAATGCAATGCGTTGGCAGGTAATCGAACCCAGGTCAACTGCTTGGAAGGCAGCTATGCTCACCACTATACCGCAAGACTGTTGGATGTAGGCTGGAAGCCCTGTTGTGCGGTCAGCAAAGAAATTTTGCAATACATTAGCAGCTGGCAGGTGCAGATGAACTGAAACTCTCTTTGTTTGGACCTGGCACTTAAAAAAAATTGCATGAACTTATTGACTTGACCTACCAGGCTCCATATTAAAAAACAAATTTTTAATAATGTAACACGTTTTATACAGACACTTCATATTTGACACATGACGCCGTTCCTGGAAGTCGCGCTGATCAGGTACATCTACCGGTCTCTACAACTCCTCGTTAGTATAGTCGAGGTATAGTACAGTAGTATAGTATAGTATTTTTAGAAGATGGCTCCTTCCCATAATCTGCCCTGCAAGCAGTGTGACAGTCTGTAAATTCCACAAACAACAGTATAGAGGTCATTCGGCATTGCAGTCTGCCTACAGCTCTTTGGTACGATGGCCTTCATCTGTCTCAAAAGTAAGGGTTTTGTAGCGAATTGCAGCATTTATATTTAAATAACCTCCACTTGAGCACCTTTCGCGTGTAAAGCAAATGTGATAACCACTACACTACGGAAACTTGATTTGTATGTCAGTCCCACCTCTTCTAGGGTACGCTTGTTCAAAAGCAAATTAAACTATAGACTGCCCAGTGTTTTTAACATGGCAAAAGCTGCTAATTTTGTTGGCAGACCAAACATTTTTTTATTACTGTACAGGAAACCTCAATGGTCATTTGTTTTATTTTTGTCCTTTTCTAAAGAGATTGAACCACAAACATCCCTGCAAGTGTACTGACCTGCTCAACAGAAAATCGCATATGAAATTTTTACAAAAACCACCCACAGTTTCCGAGAGATATTTGTTTACCGACTTGTCAGCAAACTTGTTTTGTTTTGTTGCTGTCTAAACTACCTGCAGACAGATTTTCCCTCAGGTGACCGCATATACATTATTATTCAAATATTTTATAATTTAAATTGCATGTATATTGTCATGTAATCGTATTGTTATCGTGTTGAATGGATTGTGACGATAAGAAACAGTAAACTCCTCGTTGTGAATACAGCTGTTATTTTATAAGAGTATCTTTGTTTGTAAAGGTGAATGTTTCATCATAATCTCTCACTATGCTTAAAATATATGTTAACAGTGCAGTAAGATGTAATGTGCAGTAGTATGGAGGACCAAACTTGCAATTAAAAATGAATGAATAAATAAATGAATAAATAGATAGATAAATAAATGTGATAATAGGAAAATAAATAAAGGAATAAACGACTTGATAAAATAAATATGATTCATTTTAATCAAATGTATTTTTGTATATTTTTCCCCTAATTTATAATTTTTTGCTTTTATATTTTAATGTATTTGTATTATTTTTAATTGTATTTACTTATTATTTTATTTATTTGTTTGTTCCATTTATTCTTATATTTATTTATGCATTCATTTATTTGTATATTTATTTATTCATATATGTATTTATTTCCAGATT
This sequence comes from Siphateles boraxobius, assembly GCF_051911475.1. Lineage (NCBI taxonomy): Eukaryota > Metazoa > Chordata > Actinopteri > Cypriniformes > Leuciscidae > Siphateles > Siphateles boraxobius. Next base: position 1,179,653 of record NW_027509153.1, read on the forward strand.
TATTTATTTTAATCTTTATTTATTTTTATTTTTATTTCTTTATTTTTATATCTATTCTTACATTTTTTTGATGTGCATGATAATTAGGTTGGTTGGTCTTGCTTACCAAATATAAATATTAATTAACAAATAAATAAAAGCAGAAAATAAATTAAGGGAAATAATACAAAAATTAGTTTGATAAAGAATAAATCATATTTATTTTATCAAGTCGTTTATTCCTTTATTTATTTTCCTATTATCAAATTTATCTTTTTATTTGTTTACATGTTTATTTATTAATTTAATTTCTGCGGGTTTGGTCCTCCTATAATGTAATTAATATCAGACACACACATATATTACATTTAAATTACAAACAAATATATATATATGTGTACAATTTAATGGTATAATTTAACATTTTTAATTAGTTAACTTGTTAACTTTTTATATATACATATATACATTTTTAAAGCAATTTAAATAATGAATATTAAATAATGCAAATTTAATAAACAGTACGTGCTCTAAGGCTGCATTTATTCAGTTAAGAAACAGTAATATTATGGAATATTATAGCATTGTAAAATAACTTTTTTATATATATCACTGATGTTTTAGTATTAACTGTCTTATTTCATTTTGTGACTGTAAGTATTTAAATGCTTATGCTGAGACACTAATGAATACATTCTGATTTCAGAACAGCATCATGAAGAAAACAGTGTTCTTCCCAGGGAAAGTCAAAGTGTCTTTCAGGAAAGGCCCATCAGGCCATTTACGCCGGGACCCATCAGAAGAGGCAAAAAGAATTAAAGACAACCCTTCACTGCAGGACAAGTCAACACCTCAAAGAGAAGATCTGGTCAAGTTGAACGCCCGTTCTGTTGTGTTACATAGAGGAGGGGATGTCTCTGACAAGCAAGAGGTGTTGGGAGAATGCATTCTTCAGTTCGGCAAGTACAAGGGCAAGTCTTTCAAGTGGTTATTAGAGAATGATGTCAGCTATGCTTTGTACCTGTCCGATAAGGTTGAGGAAGAAGAACAGGCTGGGCAGTTCAACCCAGAGGGTCCATGCAAGGATAGCCTCATTTCCTTTCTTGAGTATTCAAGAAGCTTCAAGGAAATTGAAGATCTTAAACAGTATCTGTCTCAAAGGCCAGACGCAGTGCCTTTTTTGACAGAGGATGACAATACTGTTGGATTTGGATCCAGAGCACAAGACACTTGGAGGAAGATTTGGGATACCAGGGCAGACGGATATGCTTTCTTTATAATGAGGCAGGAGTGTGTGCCAGGCAGCAAAATGTACAATTTGCAGCAGTATCTTTTAAAACAGCAGCAAAAACAGATGACCAAAAACACTCCTCCGATGCCCTCACCATCAGCTTCCGCTGCAAGACCACATGTTCCTTCCATTACTGACTCTGATCAGCCTGGTGAGTTAATAAAATTCATGCAAGTTTGCTTATATTGATTCTTAAAGCCTGCCTAGCTACTGATGCATTTGTCATATTTTATAGTAATGGAGGAGGATGAAGAACTGGAGAGGATGATGCTGAGTATTTCTCCAACAAAATATCTCACACAGCTGAGTAAGTAAATCAAGTATCGTGTCATGTGTGTTATATATACCCATGTCAAATTCTTATAAAATTGGTATAAAATTGTACATACTGGAGAGAAACCATTCAAATTATAATGCTTAATTTTTAGGATCATCTGCAGCCACAGGATCCACAGTCTTATCTACAACAGGTTACTTTACACAACAGGTTACTTTATCAGTTTTGGAGGCTTATTCGGTTACATACAGACTTATCTTACATTTCTGTTTTTTAATTATCTTATTTGTTGTTTTGGCACTGTTCTTGCCTGTTCTAAAACACATGTTCTTTTGTTCTAACTACTGTTAAGGTTTGAATATACCAGTGGTGAGGGTGAGTGCACTTCATGAATTGTATGCATGCTATTTAAACTGTTTTTATTTGTTGTGAAAAAGTGGACTGTTTACTTACAGACATTTGAACATTATCAGAATGTGCATTACTAGAATAAATAACAAAATACATAGAATAAAATAATAAATAATGATTAGTCATTTAATGTAGTCAAGACAATCAAATACATATCATGTACATTCAGTGTTTTAATATGTTTTTAATTTCCTCCCTGTGCTTTTCCTTGCAGCTCTGCCGCAGCCTCCATCAACATCAGCTCCTGTGTGTAGGCCTTCTTCACAGGGTGAAGGCTTTATACCACCTCAAGCAGCACAATCAGCACCTACACCTGCACCAATGCCGTCTGCACTGACTGAAACCCCTGTTCCCAGCTACTTGAACAAAAAAAGTAAAGACAGTTAAACACACGAGCATTAAATGTGTTATACACGCATATATATATATATATATATATATATATATATATATATATATATATACATTTATTTCCTTTGCTTTGTGTTCCGTGCAGTTCTGCCACAGCCTTCACCACCATCACATGCAGTCTCTAGTTCTCCCAATCCACCAGCTCCTGTGTGTAGACCTTCTTCACAGACTGATGGCTCTGTACCACCTCCTGCAGCACAATCAGCACCTACAGCTCCTTCATCAATGACGTCTGCACAGACGGAAGCACCTGTTACTAGCTACTTGCAAGATATTAGCCACTGGAACTGCTCTCTTCATCAAAGAATTTGGATGAAAACAGAGATGGAGTCCATGGGGCTCTGGCCAGGATCACACCCAGTAAGACACCTAATGAATATGGTCTCCTTGTGGCGCTATCCACCTCAGCCTGAGCTTATAGAGACAAACATGGGCCTTCCGTCACCAAAGTACTTCCAGCTCCATCCCTTTTTCATTTGGAAACCTGAGCACAGTATAAATGAAAGTCTTAGAAACAACTACATCCTGCCCTGACTCTACAGCTGTCCAAATCCTCATGTTGTGTCCTCAGGTGTGGGAAGACCCCGAGTGATCCTTGGCACTAGTGGGCAATATTACATCCTTGCTTCACGTCTGTGCTGTAAGGCATGTAAAAAATACTGGTTCGCTGATAAACCTCAGTGGGTGGACATGCTACCACAGCAATTCAGAAACATCTTGCCAACCTTCCTCACTCATAAGAAGGCAATCTGTAAAACTGTGATGGATGAACTGAGGCGCTCTGGAAAATCCCCTAATGACAAGGCCAACCAGCTGTCTGAGTTGCTTCACCTTAAGTTTGAAAGAGCCCACCTTGCATACCTTCTCATTGTGCAGAACGTCAGGGATGCTGAAGCAGGGCTGTATGGCCAGAAAACCATCACAGGAGCATTGAGGAAGGATGACACACCTGCTTCGTTTGGGGGTTACGAAGATACTGATGGGTGGCATGGGGTGTCTGTGTCTGCACATTATCTGGTGGAGTGCCTGCTTCAGGAATATCACCGGCAAGAGGCAGCTCTCCCTCAGCTCCTTCAAGGAACTTTTGGACAGGTGTTCAGATCAGATCACACACGCAAAGTTGCTAGAAAAGTGACCCTCTCATCTGGCACAATGTCATCCTACGCTGTGATGAACGAGAACTGGATGATCCTGTCCTGGGTGATGCTGCAGTCTGAGAGTGAGCAATCCTTGAGGTCAATGTACTGTGGGATGGCCAATCACTACAGTGCTGCTAGCATACCCAAGGCCAAGTACCAGTGGGTGGACAGGTAAGAATAATCACATCTCATCACACATCACATCAAGATGTGTAAGCAAAGGTAATGAATACATTAAAATTAAAATGTATTTCCCTTTTATGTACTTAGGGACTGCTGTGCTGCTTTCAGAGTGATGGACCCAGGACCGTATGAGCACCAGCAGTGGGAAGCTTGGAGGACCACTGAAGCTACTGTGGCAGAGGTTACATCAGAAAACCTCAAGAATGTAAATGCCGCTTGCCAGAAGTACAATGAGGACATGGTGGTTAAACTAGACTTGTTTCACTGTATGCGGCGATTCACCAGGGAATGTGTTTCGGAGCACCATCCTCTGTATAGCTCGTTCTGCCAGTTCCTCTCTTCTGCCGTAGTAGATCAGAGTGACCTGGAGAAACTGAGGAACGCATACAAGTTCTGTGGAATTGAGCCTGCTAATCCCACAAAGCAGCACATCAGAGCGCACTGCAGGACAAAAGTGCCACATCCTAGAGAGCTGGTCCAAAGAGTGGAAGAAGTACTTCACCATTTCCATCTTGCAAAGGATCCCAACAACATCTTCCTTTTTAAACCCTTGATGCTAAAATTGTGGTACAACTGAATCATGTCAAGGGTGAAGGAGCTGCTGTGCCCATCTGGATCCCTGTCAGAGGCACTTCACAGCAAGAGGGGTTTCATTTCCAACAGGCTCAGTGAGTAACGGGTAATCGCGTCTCTCCTGAGCTGTTCCAGGCGCAGGGTATGACTGGTGTCGCGCGCTGGAATTATCAGCCGCTGGTGGACCTGAAGCAGCCTGGGCTTGTCTTACCTGGAGTGTTTGACGCTGTTTTGATGATGGAGTTAAACAGGGCATCTATAAGAGTGACTGGGTAACCCAAATATCCAGCCTTCCACATCTCCAGCTGGGACACAAGAGAGAGGTTTGGCCTACAATATGTGGAGCCAGGCTGTCGACCTGTGCCTCTTGACTTTGACAAACACAAAAGCAGGAAGACAGACCTAGGGATGCAAGAAGAGTCTTCATCTGGCACTGATTTCTCCTTTCCATCTCAGGTAAGCCTTTAAAGTTCTTTGATAACAAACATTTTATTGAAAAACAAATACTTAATAATTCTCGCTCGCATATAACACTAATTTTGCTGAATTTCAGAAATGCTTAGAGGATTCCTCTTCTGCTGAGACCCCTCTTGCTCCTGAACCAGAGGCCACCCAACAGACTCTCATTTTCAATGTTTTTCTACTCCGAGTGCTGTGACAGTGAAGGAACAAACATCTGAGGAGTTTCTTTTAGATGCAGGTAATTATATTATTCATACAGGCACCAATGTGTGTAATCTGTTTGCCTAATCTATGCACACAAAACAAATACTTCGTTTAATAATTTTGTGAATCTCTTTTAGAACTGCCAAGCACACCATCACTGCCTTTAGCTGCTTCTCCCTGTGCTGCTCGGACTGGACCCATTAAGACAGGCGGTCGAGTCTTTGTGTTGGACCATAACAGATGGACAGATCCAATGAGAAATGCCATTGATGGTTTGCTGGCCAAGCACCACGGGAGCAAGGACCTCCTGACAAAGGTGGATGGTGAATATGCTGCTATGGTACAGAGTGCCTGCACTGACCCAAACAGCCTTTTGCACTCAACCACAAAGCAGCACATGAGCAGGTACATAAAAAACCTTGCTAAAAAAAAGAACACTAATGCTTCACTCAACACCAGCCCAGAAAAGCTCCTGGAGACACAGCAGTTATGGCAGCTTCTTCACTCAGGCAGTGAAACCATCAGTGTCCCAGTGACAGTACTGCCACCTGCCCCAGTCAATCCTCCCGCAAAGAGTGTTCCTGAGACTGTCTTTCTGGACCAGGCAGCGCTTGAGAAGATGGTGAAGGACATCATAGAGAAGCAGCAGGCAGTTCAGCAGCAACAACAACAACATATGCTGCAAAAAAAGCACACTAGATCCTGTTTAGCCTGTGGTCAGCCTAATTCTCGATACATGGGTGATGGCACCTCAATACATTTCTTTTATCAAGGTGGTGATGTTAAATACTTCTACTGCTCCAAGAAAGTTTTTGACACATATTCCGCAGAGGGCCTGACCAACCCCAGAATGCCCTTTGAAGACTTTGCAGAGACTCCTTTTTTTCAGCGAGAACTGGAGTCCTCGAAGCAGAGAGGGGCAGAAAATAGGAGGGTGATTGAGGAGAGAAGCAAGAGAAAGTCAGTAATGGAGCATCCTACTGGTCGTCTGTGCAGATTCTGCCACCTGCCACTGAAACAAGGACCCAACAGTCCTCATATTCACACTGGTTTCCCTGGAGTGGCAGGCAAATACATTTACTTTCCTGCTAAAGTGTTTTCCCTTTATCAGGCTCAGGGAATGAAATTTCATGGAAAGACTTTCAGCAGTCTCCATTCTATGAGGCTGAGAAGCAGAGGTGGATTGAGGAAAAGAAAAAATGACTTCACTGACAAATGACATGCCCAGACCTCAAATACTGTTTATAGCTCAAAGACATTCCTTGCACAATCTTATGCATATATGTATATACATATTATTGCACTTTTAATGTATATATATATATAATTTTTTTAAATATTTAATTTATTTCCATTTGTTCATTAAAATACCAAAATTATTGTATTTTATTGTATTGGATTGTGTTTTAGTGTTTTTTTAAGTTCATTTATTGACTTGCATTATTTTATCTTGCTCAGATTTGAAAAACACTAAATGTTAAGCACTGGTACTATTATACTCTGTACATAATTGTTTAATTTAAAATACTTTTTTTCTTGTTTTTTCCTGTTCTCCTCAACTTTAGATATTATTATTGCTGTTGTTTAATCTATAATCTATCATTTTAAATTGTTACATTTATTTCCATTGTTCATTAAAATCAAACAATTGTGTCCTTGTTTGCATTGTACTTTAGTGTTTTTAAAGTAAATTTTATTGACTTGCATTATTTTATCTTGCTCAGATGTGTAAACACTAAATGTTAATAACTGTTGTCATTAAACACTACATAATTATTTGATTTAAAAAATCTTGTTTTTTTCCTATGTTCTCCACAGCTTTATATTTTATTATTTTTATTATTAATGTTATTGTTGTTTAATCTATAAGTATTTAATACATTACCTTTTTTAGTTTTACATAATAATATGTATATTTTTGTACTATAAATAAAACGAGAAACTTACTATTTGGTGTTTACTGGTTATATTTCATATATATATTGGATTTCTGTACATAGTTAAACAAATATAATGTAAATATCTCAATGTAAAATGTAAAGGTCTAAAACATTATCAAAATGTTCTTTACAATTATTCACATTCAAATATTTTCTATATTAAAGAAAACTAAACCCTATTATAATGTAAATGTTTATTAAGGTAGTTGCACATTTTGTACATTCTACACAATAACAAATCTTACACGTTTTATTCTATTTTTGTGCACAAAGTTAGTTTATTATATGTAAATCGTACTTAACATGAGTTTCTAATCATTTTTTAATCTAGATACACTTTATGGTAGTTGTGGTCGAGACGAGACTCGAACCTGTAATTTCGTGTATTTTTTCAGGCCCGCCTCCCTGGAATTTCCTGCGTTCTTATTGGCTAGCAACGCTCTACACCTACATGCGACTGGCCCTCCCTGGGATTTCCTGCATTCTTATTGGCTAGCAACGCTCTACACCTACATGCGACTGGCCCCCGCGTGGAAGGCAGCTATGCTCACCACTATTGAAGACTGTTGGATGTAGACTGGAAGCCCTGTTCTGCGGTCAGCAAGAATTTTCGCAATACATTAGCAGCTGGCAGGTGCAGATGGACTGAAACTCTCTTTGTTTGGACCTGGCACTTAAAAAAATTGCATGAACTTATTGACCTGATCTACCAGGCACCATATTAAAAAACAAGGTCTCTAATTTAATAATGTAACACGTTTTATACAGACACTTCATATTTAAACGGTATTAGATTTATTTTTGCATTCACTGGCTTCTGTGAAGCGTTGAGCTAAAATGACGCATGACGCCGTTCCTGGAAGCCGCGCTGATCGGATACAACAACCTGTCTCTGCAACTCCTTCTGGAAAGTGGAAAGTATCTCCGCCTGTCACGCGGAGACTGGGGTTCGATTCCCCGACGGGGAGATTCAGTCCTTTACTGCTGCCAAAAGACCTTAACAAATGTTTTGCTCCAGCAAACAAGTTACAGGGAAGTTGGCAAGGGGCCCGGACGACTGTTTTAAAGACAGCTTGAGAAAAATGCAATGCGTTGGCCGGGAATCGAACCCATACAGCAAGAATGGACAGACCCAGGAATCGAACCCATAGCAAGAATGCTCGTAATCAAGGTCTTTAATTTACAAATGTGATGCGTTGGCCGGGAATCGAACCCGGTCACCTGCTTGGAAGGCAGCTATGCTCACCACAATACCACCAACGCAGGCCTTTGAACGTAGACTGGAAGCCCGGTTGTGCGGTCAGCAAGAATTTTCGCAATACATTATCAGCTGGCAGGTGCAGATGAACTGAAACTCTCTTTGTTTGGACCTGGCACTTAAAAAAATTGCATGAACTTATTGACCTGACCTACCAGGCACTGTAGTGATCTTTTTCTTTGTAGAAAAGTTAGAAGCTCAGACCAGGAGACAGTGGAAGTTTTCCAAGCAGAAGTTCTTTATTGCTTGTCGGTAGCTGCAGTCATTCCAACATCGTCTAACTAAGGGAACTTTACATTGTAGTTTATATACATTTCAAGGGGGAGGGATTACATTGTGAGGAACAAAGCATTAAATGAGCAGAAACATGAGAACAGAACGGTGCAGGACTTCTCGCACTGAGATAAGAACTCCAAGACAAATGGTCTCAGTAATAAAATGGCAGGATTTCAAACTTGCTCAGCATGCCTCTTCACCCGGTAAAACAATGAGAACAGGAAAAGCCTAGCCTTCTCGCACTGAGATGGGACAGTCAGGAATATCCTGCTGGGAACCCCTACCATTTGCAGAGATTTCCTGGTCTCATCATTTATAAACTTTCTCAATATAAAATACTATTGTATTGGATATCTAAATTAAACATTTAAATAAAATTTGTAATCCTACAGCACCATATTTAAAAACAAGGTCTCTAATTTAATAATGTAACACGTTTTATACAGACACTTCATATTTAAACGGTATTAGATAATTTTTTGGATTCACTGGCTTCTGTGAAGCGTTGAGCTAAAATGACGCATGACGCCGTTCCTGGAAGCCGCGCTGATCGGATACAACTACCTGTCTCTGCAACTTCTCGTTAGTATAGTGGAAAGTATCTCCGCATGTCACGCGGAAGACCGGGGTTCGATTCCCTGACGGGGAGATCCAGTCCTTTACTGCTGCCAAAAGACCTTAACAAATGTTTTGCTCCAGCAAACAAGTTACAGGGAAGTTGGCAAGGGGCCCGGACGACTGTTTTAAAGACAGCTTGAGAAAAATGCAATGCGTTGGCCGGGAATCGAACCCATACAGCAAGAATGGACAGACCCAGGAATCGAACCCATAGCAAGAATGCTCGTAATCAAGGTCTTTAATTTACAAATGTGATGCGTTGGCCGGGAATCGAACCCGGTCACCTGCTTGGAAGGCAGCTATGCTCACCACTATACCACCAACGCAGGCCTTTGAACGTAGACTGGAAGCCCGGTTGTGCGGTCAGCAAGAATTTTCGCAATACATTAGCAGCTGGCAGGTGCAGATGAACTGAAACTCTCTTTGTTTGGACCTGGCACTTAAAAAAATTGCATGAACTTATTGACCTGACCTACCAGGCACTGTAGTGATCTTTTTCTTTGTAGAAAAGTTAGAAGCTCAGACCAGGAGACAGTGGAAGTTTTCCAAGCAGAAGTTCTTTATTGTTTGTCGGTAGCTGCAGTCATTCCAACATCGTCTAACTAAGGGAACTTTACATTGTAGTTTATATACATTTCAAGGGGGAGGGATTACATTGTGAGGAACAAAGCATGTAAATGAGCTGAAACATGAGAACAGAACGGTGCAGGACTTCTCGCACTGAGATAAGAACTCCAAGTCAAATGGTCTCAGTAATAAAATAGCAGGTGTTCAAACTTGCTCAGCATGACTCTTCACCCGGTAAAACAATGAGAACAGGAAAAGCCTAGCCTTCTCGCACTGAGATGGGACAGTCAGGAATATCCTGCTGGGAACCCCTACCGTTTGCAGAGATTTCCTGGTCTCATCATTTATAAACTTTCTCAATATAAAATACTATTGTATTGGAAATCTAAATTAAACATTTAAATAAAATTTGATAAAACATATTAAAAAAAAGGGTCTCTAATTTAATAATGTAACACGTTTTATACAGACACTTCATATTTAAACGGTATTAGATAATTTTTTGGATTCACTGGCTTCTGTGAAGCGTTGAGCTAAAATGACGCATGACGCCGTTCCTGGAAGCCGCGCTGATCGGATACAACTACCTGTCTCTGCAACTCCTCGTTAGTATAGTGGAAAGTATCTCCGCCTGTCACGCGGAAGACCGGGGTTCGATTCCCCGACGGGGAGATCCAGTCCTTTACTGCTGCCAAAAGACCTTAACAAATGTTTTGCTCCAGCAAACAAGTTACAGGAGAAGTTGGCAAGGGGCCACCGACGACTGTTTTAAAGACAGCTTGAGAAAAATGCAATGCGTTGGCCGGGAATCGAACGCATACAGCAAGAATGGACAGACCCAGGAATCGAACCCATAGCAAGAATGCTCGTAATCAAGGTCTTTAATTTACAAATGTGATGCGTTGGCCGGGAATCGAACCCGGGTCAACTGCTTGGAAGGCAGCTATGCTCACCACTATACCACCAACAAAAGACTGTTGGATGTAGACTGGAAGCCCTCTTCTGCGGTCAGCAAGAATGTTCGCAATATATTAGCAGCTGGCAGGTGCAGATTAATTGAAACTCTCTTTGTTTGGACCTGGCACTTAAAAAAATTGCATGAACTTATTGACCTGACCTACCAGGCACCATATTAAAAAAAAGGGTCTCTAATTTAATAATGTAACACGTTTTATACAGACACTTCATATTTAAACGGTATTAGATTATTTTTTGGATTCACTGGCTTCTGTGAAGCGTTGAGCTAAAATGACGCATGACGCCGTTCCTGGAAGCCGCGCTGATCGGATACAACTACCTGTCTCTGCAACTCCTTGTTAGTATAGTGGAAAGTATCTCCGCCTGTCACGCGGAGACTGGGGTTCGATTCCCCGATGGGGAGATCCAGTCCTTTACTGCTGCCAAAAGACCTTAACAAAAGTTTTGCTCCAGCAAACAAGTTACAGGAGAAGTTGGCAAGGGGCCCCGGACGACTGTTTTAAAGACAGCTTGAGAAAAATGCAATGCGTTGGCCGGGAATCGAACCCATACAGCAAGAATGGACAGACCCAGGAATCGAACCCATAGCAAGAATGCTCGTAATCAAGATCTTTAATTTACAAATGTGATGCGTTGGCCGGGAATCGAACCCGGTCACCTGCTTGGAAGGCAGCTATGCTCACCACAATACCACCAACGCAGGCCTTAGAACGTAGACTGGAAGCCCAGTTGTGCCGTCAGCAAGAATTTTCGCAATACATTAGCAGCTGGCAGGTGCAGATGAACTGAAACTCTCTTTGTTTGGACCTGGCACTTAAAAAAATTGCATGAACTTATTGACCTGACCTACCAGGCACTGTAGTGATCTTTTTCTTTGTAGAAAAGTTAGAAGCTCAGACCAGGAGACAGTGGAAGTTTTCCAAACAGAAGTTCTTTATTGCTTGTCGGTAGCTGCAGTCATTCCAACATCGTCTAACTAAGGGAACTTTACATTGTAGTTTATATACATTTCAAGGGGGAGGGATTACATTGTGAGGAACAAAGCATTAAATTAGCTGAAACATGAGAACAGAACGGTGCAGGACTTCTCGCACTGAGATAAGAACTCCAAGACAAATGGTCTCAGTAATAAAATGGGAGGATTTCAAACTTGCTCAGCATGCCTCTTCACCCGGTAAAACAATGAGAACAGGAAAAGCCTAGTTTTCTCGTACTGAGATGGGACAGTCAGGAATATCCTGCTGGGAACCCCTACCATTTGCAGAGATTTCCTGGTCTCATCATTTATAAACTTTCTCAATATAAAATACTATTGTATTGGAAATCTAAATTAAACATTTAAATAAAATTTGTAATCCTACAGCACCATATTTAAAAACAAGGTCTCTAATTTAATAATGTAACACGTTTTATACAGACACTTCATATTTAAACGGTATTAGATTATTTTTTGGATTCACTGGCTTCTGTGAAGCGTTGAGCTAAAATGACGCATGACGCCGTTCCTGGAAGCCGCGCTGATCGGATACAACTACCTGTCTCTGCAACTCCTCGTTAGTATAATGGAAAGTATCTCCGCCTGTCACGCGGAAGACCGGGGTTCGATTCCCTGACGGGGAGATCCAGTCCTTTACTGCTGCCAAAAGACCTTAACAAATGTTTTGCTCCAGCCAACAAGTTACAGGAGAAGTTGGCAAGGGGCCTCGGACGACTGTTTTAAAGACAGCTTGAGAAAAATGCAATGCGTTGGCCGGGAATCGAACGCATACAGCAAGAATGGACTGCCCAGGAATAGAACCCATAGCAAGAATGCTCGTAATCAAGGTCTTTAATTTACAAATGTGATGCGTTGGCCGGCAATCGAACCCGGGTCAACTGCTTGGAAGGCAGCTACGCTCACCACTATACCACCAACGCAAGACTGTTGGATGTAGACTTGAAGCCCTGTTCTGCGGTCAGCAATAATTTTCGCAATACTTTAGCAGCTGGCAGGTGCAGATGAACTGAAACTCTCTTTGTTTGGACCTGGCACTTAAACAAATTGCATGAACTTATTGACCTGACCTACCAGGCACCATATTAAAAAAAAGGGTCTCTAATTTAATAATGTAACACTTTTTATACAGACACTTCATATTTAAACGGTATTAGATTATTTTTTGCATTCACTGGCTTCTGTGAAGCGTTGAGCAAAAATGACGCATGACGCCGTTCCTGCAAGCCGCGCTGATCGGATACAACTACCTGTCTCTGCAACACCTTGTTAGTATAGTGGAAAGTATCTCCGCCTGTCATGCAGAGACTGGGGTTCGATTCCCCGACGGGGAGATTCAGTCCTTTACTGCTGCCAAAAGACCTTAACAAAAGTTTTGCTCCAGCAAACAAGTTACAGGGAAGTTGGCAAGGGGCCCTGACGACTGTTTTAAAGACAGCTTGAGAAAAATGCAATGCGTTGGCCGGGAATCGAACCCATACAGCAAGAACGGACTGCCCCAGGAATAGAACCCATAGCAAGAATGCTCGTAATCAAGGTCTTTAATTTACAAATGTGATGCGTTGGCCAGCAATCGAACCCGGGTCAACTGCTTGGAAGGCAGCTATGCTCACCACTATACCACCAACGCAAGACTCTTGGATGTAGACTGGAAGCCCTGTTCTGCGGTCAGCAATAATTTTTGCAATACTTTAGCAGCAGGCAGGTGCAGATGAACTGAAACTCTCTTTGTTTGGACCTGGCACTTATAAAAATTGCATGAACTTATTGACCTGACCTACCAGGCACCATATTAAAAAACAAGGTCTCTAATTTAATAATGTAACACGTTTTATACAGACACTTCATATTTAAACGGTATTAGATTATTTTTGCATTCACTGGCTTCTGTGAAGCGTTGAGCTAAAATGACGCATGACGCCGTTCCTGCAAGCCGCACTGATCGGATACAACTACCTGTCTCTGCAACTCCTCGTTAGTATAGTGGAAAGTATCTCCGCCTGTCACGCGGAAGACTGGGGTTCGATTCCCCGACGGGGAGATCCAGTCCTTTACTGCTGCCAAAAGACCTTAACAAATGTTTTGCTCCAGGAAACAAGTTACAGGAGAAGTTGGCAAGGGGCCTCGGACGACTGTTTTAAAGACAGCTTGAGAAAAATGCAATGCGTTGGCCGGGAATCGAACCCATACAGCCAGAATGGACAGACCCAGGAATCGAACCCATAGCAAGAATGCTTGTAATCAAGGTCTTTAATTTACAAATGTGATGCGTTGGCCGGGAATCGAACGCGGGTCAACTGCTTGGAAGGCAGCTATGCTCACCACTATACCACCTACGCGAGGTGGTATAGTGGTGGTAAAAAAATTGCATGAACTTATTGACCTGACCTACCAGGCACCATATTAAAAAAAAGGGTCTCCAATTTAATAATGTAACACGTTTTATACAGACACTTCATATTTAAACAGTATTAGATTATTTTTTGGATTCACTGGCTTCTGTGAAGCGTTGAGCTAAAATGACGCATGAAGCCGTTCCAGGAAGTGCCGCCTATCGGGGACAACAACTGTCTCTGCAACTCCTCGTTAGTATAGTGGAAAGTATCTCCTCCTGTCACGCGGAAGACCGGGGTTCGATTCCCCGACGGGGAGATCCAGTCCTTTACTGCTGCCAAAAGACCTTAACAAATGTTTTGCTCCAGCAAACAAGTTACAGGAGAAGTTGGCAAGGGGCCTCGCACAACTGTTTTAAAGTTGGCTTGAGAAAAATGCAATGCGTTGGCCGGGAATCGAACGCACACAGCAAGAATGGACTGCCCCAGGAATCGAACCCATAGCAAGAATGCTCGTAATCAAGGTATTTAACCCTCTGAAACCGACGGCATCGTCGACGACGCCACACGACTCCTCCGATAAATATTGATATTATTTGATGAAAAATTGATCGATTTCCTTACCGTTTTTTGCAGCAGAAAGCTAACACGCTAGCCGTCACGGGGGTGTATTTGGTGTCTTTCTAGCCTTGTCAGAAGGTTTTCTATCCAGCCTGGAACTTGTGCGTACTTTCAGAGTGTTTCAGAAATAAATCCATATGTGTATATCCCAGTTTTGATCTCTGAAGTCCATAATTTATAAATTTTCCGTCATATTTGCTGCTAGCTTGATGCAAGCTGCCATTTTGGACATCTCGCGATGCTTTGCGTGAGGTTGTTGACCAATGAAAGGCTGATCCGTCGTCCACGTTGGTGTGCGTCATTACGCATGAACCAAGGGTGATATTTTGGAAAGAGAGAGACGCACGGCACAGTGGTTTCGAGGAGAGAGAGAGAGAGAGACGCACAGAGAGACGCGAGTTTTGAATAATACACAGAGAAACACGGAGAATAATGGATCCTCAGAGATTGAGAAACATGGATGTAAATCAAGCACTGGCCTTTTTTGATGCCATGGAGGATGATGGATTTTCTGGAGAAGAGAGCTTTTTGACTGATGAGGAACTTGATTACCAGAATCGTCTAGACCCTGCTGAAGAGTAAGTTACATTTATTTATTTACTGTAAAAGTATAAAAATAAACAAAAACTAATATGATAAAATATACATTTTCTAAATATGGAAAAATAAGTTATGTAAAAGTAGTATTTCGTTTTTCTGTGTGTGTTACAGAGTAGTAAGAGTTGTAGATTACACTCTTTGTCTCTCAACCATTGTATGTCTGAGTTTATTTACTGTAAAAAGTATAAAAAAAGAAGAAAAAACTAATATGATAAAATATAAATTTTCTAAATATGTAAAAATAAGTTCTGTAAAAGTAGTATTTCATTTGTTTATGTTTGTTACAGAGTTGTGGATTACACTTTGTCTCTCAGCCATTGTTTGTCTGAGTTTACCTAGAGATACAAACAAAGGATGTTGTAGTGGGGGGTTGGTCACACCTTTTACCTGTGGAGAGAATAGTGGGGGGTTGGTCACACCTTTTGGCTGGAAAGCGAATGGTCATATTATAGCTGTGGTGGGTTGGGGGTACAGTAGCAATCTCAGCCATTGTAATCTTATGTGAAAAATCAAATACAAAAACAGTAATTGATCTAATTTGTATGATCTAATATTTTGCTTTATTTATTTGTTTTACAGTTGTGATAATGATGAAGACACCAGCCCACCCACCCAAGCCAGACAGGAAAGCTCCCATTCTTCCACTGAGGAGGGCCCTTCCACTTCTGCTGCAGCATCCCAGCAGCTGCCAGGAATAGGTCATGGACGGCTGCAGTCACGGTCACGAGGGAGAGCGCGGTCAAGGTCAAGATCCAGATCCAGATCCAGATCTGGCAGCTTGAGGGGTCGACAGAGTCCTAAATCATCAAGGTCGAGATCTAGATCACCACAGCCAGCAGCCCCAACTCCATCATGGAACAGTGAGAGTCAGCCAGACATCCCTCCAGTGCCCAAAAGGTTCGTCCCAACAAGAAAGCCAGGACATCAGCTCAGCCCCACATCCATTTACACACCATTGGACCTTTTCAAACTCTTTGTCAGTGACAGTGCAGCAACCACTCTGTGTAATAACACAAACACAAACGCTGCAAAAAACATTGCCAGTGGCAAAAAATATTCCTGGAAAAACTTCACCGTTGAAGAATTTTTCAAATATGTAGGGCTGACTTTCTTTTTTGCACTGGTGAGACTGACAAATATCCGGGACTACTGGAGGACAAACACCATTTTCAGCCTACAGTTTCCCCACTCAGTGATGACACGTGACAGGTATCAGGTAATTTCCTGGAACATCCACATGAGCGACCCTGATGAAGATGTCCACAACGACCGGAAGAGAGGGACACCAGCTTATGACCGGCTGTTTCGTCTAAAGCCCCTTTTAGATGACATCATACATGCATGCAGAGCATTTTATCACCCACGGCAGAACCTTTCAGTGGACGAGAGGATGGTGGCAACAAAGGCTCACACTGGCATGACCCAATATATGAAGGCGAAACCAACTAAGTGGGGCTTCAAACTTTTTGTGCTGGCAGACAGCAGCATTGGGTACACTTTAGACTTCGCTGTATACACGGGGAAGTCTGTGTTTGCTTCTGGTGTAGGACTGGCATACGACTCGGTTATGTCCCTCATGAAGAAATCATCCCTAGGGAGTGGCTACAATTTGTATGTAGACAACTTCTACACAAGTCCAAAGCTATTCATGGATCTGTACAGCATGAACTTTGGAGCATGTGGCACCTACAGGGACAACAGACGAGGATGCCCCCGCACAACAACAAATGCCATGAACAAAAAGGATCCTAGGGGTACCATCAGGTGGATCCGTGACGGCCCTCTGGTTTTTGTAAAGTGGATGGACACTCGGGAAGTCTCTGTCTGCTCCACAATTCACCCGGCCTTCTCTGGCAACACAGTTCAGAGAAAGGTAAGAACTCCAGATGGAGGCTGGAACACCAAATCCATTCCATGCCCAACCCCGGTCACTGAATACAACAAGAATATGGGAGGTGTTGATCTTTCTGATCAACTCATCCAATACTACTCAGTTCACCATAAAACAATGAGATGGTACAGGACACTGTTTTTCCATTTTTTGGACATTGCTGCGACCAACAGTTTTTTACTTCACAAGGAAGTTTGTGCAGAGAAGCAGCAACAGCCCATGACCCACAGGGCTTTTCTGGAGGAGCTGTCAGCCCAACTCTGTGGTGTTACAGTTGCTGTTCCTCCCACCCAGCAACAAAGTAACCATGTACCCGTCCAAACATCGGAACAAACTGAAGCAAGCAAGAAGGCCACATATGGTAGAAGGCAATGTGTGAACTGCAAACAGACAAGGCAGGTGAAACAGGCCACCCCCTGGAAATGCAAAGCCTGTGATGTGGCCCTCTGTGTGATTCCTGATAGGAACTGTTTTGAGGCTTGGCATCAGTGATTTTCATGAGGCCCAAAACGCCTGGACTTCCTTTGGAAAAATGTAAATATTTTTTGTTCTGTTCAAGTTATAACGTTCATTCCTGTGCTCCAGGACTCCAAAGACTTGAAAAAAACTGTTTTCCAGAGGAAAATTGCTTAGCTTTTATTTATTTGTGTGTGATTTCAATAAATATTTGAGTGATTCAATTTCCGATTTATTTTTTCATTTGTCTTTGTGGTCCCATAACTTATTTTACATTCAGGTGACATCAATGAAACACAAATAAGCTGAAAGTTCAATTTGTCCTGAAAAAAAAGATGTGTGTCAATTGTCTGTGCACAAAAGTGTTGATGTTTTACAAGCTTTTTTAGTGAATAACACCAGACGAAAAATTTATTGTAAAAATACCCTTAGGTCTCAGAGGGTTCATTTACAAATGTGATGCGTTGGCCGGGAATCGAACCCGGGTCAACTGCTTGGAAGGCAGCTATGCTCACCACTATACCACCAACGCAAGACTATTGTAGACTGGAAGCCCTGTTCTGCGGTCAGCAATAATTTTCGCAATACTTTAGCAGCTGGCAGGTGCAGATGAACTGAAACTCTCTTTGTTTGGACCTGGCACTTAAAAAAATTGCATGAACTTATTGACCTGACCTACCAGGCACCATATTAAAAAAAAGGGTCTCTAATTTAATAATGTAACACTTTTTATACAGACACTTCATATTTAAACGGTATTAGATTATTTTTTGCATTCACTGGCTTCTGTGAAGCGTTGAGCTAAAATGACGCATGACGCTGTTCCTGGAAGCCGCGCTGATCGGATACAACTACCTGTCTCTGCAACTCCTTGTTAGTATAGTGGAAAGTATCTCCGCCTATCACACGGAGACTGGGGTTCGATTCCCCGACGGGGAGATCCAGTCCTTTACTGCTAACAAAAGATCTTAACAAATGTTTTGCTTCAGCAAACAAGTTGCAGGAGAAGTTGGCAAGGGGCCTCGGACGACTGTTTTAAAGACAGCTTGAGAAAAATGCAATGCGTTGGCCGGGAATCGAACGCATACAGCAAGAATGGACAGACCCAGGAATCGAACCCATAGCAAGAATGCTCGTAATCAAGGTCTTTAATTTACAAATGTGATGCGTTGGCCGGGAATCGAACCCAGGTCAACTGCTTGGAAGGCAGCTATGCTCACCACTATACGACCAACGCAAGACTGTTGGATGTAGACTGGAAGCCCTGTTCTGCGGTCAGCAATAATTTTTGCAATACTTTAGCAGCTGGCAGGTGCAGATGAACTGAAACTCTCTTTGTTTGGACCTGGCACTTAAAAAAATTGCATGAACTTATTGACCTGACCTACCAGGCACCATATTAAAAAACAAGGTCTCTAATTTAATAATGTAACACGTTTTATACAGACACTTCATATTTAAACGGTATTAGATTATTTTTTGCATTCACTGGCTTCTGTGAAGCGTTGAGCTAAAATGACGCATGACGCTGTTCCTGCAAGCCGTGCTGATCGGATACAACTACCTGTCTCTGCAACTCCTTGCTAGAATAGTGGAAAGTATCTCCGCCTGTCACGCGGAGACTGGGGTTCGATTCCCCGACGGGGAGATTCCGTCCTTTACTGCTGCCAAAAGACCTTAACAAAAGTTTTGCTCCAACAAACAAGTTACAGGGAAGTTGGCAAGGGGCCCGGACGACTGTTTTAAAGACAGCTTGAGAAAAATGCAATGCGTTGGCCGGGAATCGAACCCATACAGCCAGAATGGACAGACCCAGGAATCGAACCCATAGCAAGAATGCTCGTAATCAAGGTCTTTAATTTACAAATGTGATACGTTGGCCGGGAATCGAACCCGGGTCAACTGCTTGGAAGGCAGCTATGCTCACCACTATACCACCAACGCAAGACTATTGGATGAAGGCTGGAAGCCGTGTTGTGCGATCAGCAAGAATTTTCGCAATACATTAGCAGCTGGCAGGTGGAGAAGAACTGAAACTCTCTTTGTTTTGACCTGGCACTTAAAAAAATTGCATGAACTTATTGACCTGACCTACCAGGCACCATATTAAAAAACAAGGTCTCTAATTTAATAATGTAACACGTTTTATACAGACACTTCATATTTAAACGGTATTAGATTATTTTTTGCAATCACTGGCTTATGTGAAGCGTTGAGCTAAAATGACGCATGAAGCCGTTCCTGGAAGCCGCGCTGATCGGTTACAACTACCTGTCTCTGCAACTCCTTGTTAGTATAGTGGAAAGTATCTCCGCCTGTCACGCGGAGACTGGGGTTCGATTCCCCGACGGGGAGATCCAGTCCTTTACTGCTGCCAAAAGACCTTAACAGGAATCGAACCCATAGCAAGAATGCTCATAATCAAGGTCTTTAATTTACAAATGTGATGCGTTGGCCGGGAATCGAACCCGATCACCTGCTTGGAAGGCAGCTATGCTCACCACAATACCACCAACGCAGGCCTTTGAACGTAGACTGGAAGCCCGGTTGTGCGGTCAGCAAGAATTTTCGCAATACATTAGCAGCTGGCAGGTGCAGATGAACTGAAACTCTCTTTGTTTGGACCTGGCACTTAAAAAAATTGCATGAACTTATTGACCTGACCTACCAGGCACTGTAGTGATCTTTTTCTTTGTAGAAAAGTTAGAAGCTCAGACCAGGAGACGGTGGAACTTTACATTGTAGTTTATATACATTTCAAGGGGGAGGGATTACATTGTGAGGAACAAAGCATGTAAATGAGCTGAAACATGAGAACAGAACGGTGCAGGACTTCTCGCACTGAGATAAGAACTCCAAGACAAATGGTCTCAGTAATAAAATAGCAGGTGTTCAAACTTGCTCAGCATGACTCTTCACCCGGTAAAACAATGAGAACAGGAAAAGCCTAGCCTTCTCGCACTGAGATGGGACAGTCAGGAATATCCTGCTGGGAACCCCTACCGTTTGCAGATATTTCCTGGTCTCATCATTTATAAACTTTCTCAATATAAAATACTATTGTATTGGAAATCTAAATTAAACATTTAAATAAAATTTGTAATCCTACATTTCCCCCTTTGAGAGTTCTAAATAACTCTCACAAAATACAAATTTAAACACTTAAACAAACATGCAATTTTAGGGTCCGTGACGTCCCTACGGGTAATAATCTTCAGTCGTCTGGTGTAATTTGCTGAAAGATCAAGAATGTCTTGTTGGCCCACCATGTTTGCGCACAAGTGAGTCCTGGAATGCAGTCATCTTCAGATGTGACATGCACACTTTCTTTCCAGCAAACAAGGCATTTGTGACATATTCATCAGCTCTAAGAATATGTTGTTTCTGGAGTCCAGACTTTGTGCGATCTTCATGATGTGTAGTAGTAGGACAATCTTGATCATGTCGATGGATGATTGAAGGTTTCGTATGTGAGTCTCTGCGTTGTGTATTTTTTTTTCTTTCGTGATAGTATGTTCGGCAGTGGGTCTAGTTGTTTTCTGGAGGTTGTGGCTTCATACGCAGGTGAGGAGGTTGATGCGTATGGGTCTCGGGACAGTTATCAGTGGTGTCTGCACAGAGTAAGAAAGAAAAAACGAAAGACAGTAGAGCAGTATTTGTTCAAACACTAGGATTGTGAACTTTTTCTGAGTCTGCTAGACAGTGGAGCAGTATTTATTCAAACACTAGGGTTGTAAACTTTTCTGAGTCAGCTTTTGTTGTTTCCTCTTTCCCTATTTCTTAAACCTTTGACACCTAAGGAACAGTGAGGTAAGGATGGACTAGGATAGGGCCTATGAGGGAAGTCTTCACCCCAGGGTTAACCCCCGAAGCCTGTTGCGCTGGGTACTTCCCGGGGCTCCTCACTGGTTCCGTGTCCTAACCTATCCCTGTAGGTGGGGGAACAACCTTACAGTGTGTACAATGAGTCCAGGTTTTCCTTCCCTGACACAATACTGCAGCTGCTGTAATCAACATCACTTGATGTGGCCCATGCCACTTTGGTTCTAATGGAGGAAACGTTTTTGTACAGATCAATTATTGATTCAGGAGGCATAATTTTCTTCTGTGCTGCACTACCTGAACAAACTTGTACAGTTGCATAGAAACAAGCCTGTTTAGCTGCCATATCAGCAAGATAATTATCTTTAGCTTCCGTAGTATTAGTTGTGAGATGTGCTTTCACTTTGATCACTGCTAATTTCTTTGGAAGTTTCATGGAAAACATTAGATCTTTCACTAATTCAGCATGCTTAATGGGGGATCCAGCAGAAGTTAGAAACTGTCTGGTTTGCCAAATGACACCAAAATCATGAATTACCCCAAAAGCATATCTGGAATCTGTGTAGATATTAGCAACTGATCCTGAAGCTAGCATGCATGCTCTTGTTGGGGCTACTAGTTCTGCAGCTTGAGCTGAAAAATGATCTGGAAGACGTCCTGAAGCTAACACTTCCGTGATGGACGTTACTGCATAACCTGCTCGTCTGTAGTAATTTCTCCTTCATCCTCTAACAAAACTTCAGTCATAGCAGACATTGTACATGAGGACGGATTCGTGACAGGTGAAAGCTGTAAGACAATATTCGGCATTATTGTGGACACTGCATGATGGCTTTTTTTACGTTTACAGTCTGACCTAACACTATTAATGATGAAAGGCCTGTGCTGTAAAATAACATTTAAGGCTGTGAGTCTACTTTAACCAGTGTCCCCCAAAGGAGAAACTGAGATAGTTACTTTCCTTTTGTTCTATTAAACAAAAACAGAAGTCTTTTATCTCTGTTGTAAGTTAGTGGGGAAATTAAGCACTCACAGCCCAACTGGTTAACAACTAAAACAGCCGCCCAACGAGCTTAATGACGAGGGGAGGGGCTGCTTCAGAGGAGCCAGCAGGCTGAGCAGAAGCTGAGTTACATTGTTAGTTTCTCTAACATTCTTTTTGTTTTTTCTACACTATTTTCCCCAATGTCCATGTTTACCACAATAATAACAACTGCTGCCCTCTCTCTTAGGACATTTGCGTTTCTGTTGCTTCTCTGCGTTGACCTTAAAGGATGCTGCTGCAATTTTCACTCTTGCCTTGACATCAGAGTTTCTTTCCCAAGTAACTAAACTGTCCAAGTTGTTTTGCAGGGTTCTAGTGACCCATGTGACATTTAAGAAATGCAATGCATTTCTATGCTCTGACAAAAGACCATCACACCATGTGCGAGCTAAGGGGCCATTATCATTTAACACCTTCTCTGAAGTGTCCGCTATACCACTGTATGCAGCAGCTGACTGACAAAATATTTCTGTGTACTGACTAACAGTTTCATTCTTCTTCTGTACACAACTAGTTATCTTTGACCAGTCCACTTTTGGTCCAACAATGCTTTTTAACGCTCTCATAACTATCTCTCAAGTCATCTTTTCTAGCATTTTGAAACTCAAAATAGTTTACAGAATTTTCAAAATCACTGAATTCTGACTGTTGCTTTTGTGTTTTCCCGCTTTATTTTCTCTTCAGGTGCTGATTGTAGACACCTGAAGTTTTGCTGTTTTTCTTTTCACTTTATTTTTGTTATAGGTAATTAAGAAGATTAAAATTTAGTTAGGATAGTTTTGTTTATTATTTTTGCTCCCTCCTGAAGCTTTTATTCCCTTTTTTCCCTGTTTTAATGAATTACGCTTCAGTTTTACCTTTGGTTGGCAATATTCTTTCTTGAGCTGGGGCTGGACATGAGAAGTTCCCCATGGTCTCTCTCATCTCTTTGTTACATTTTCCCTTAACACCAAAAACAGGAAACTGAGGCTGCAATTCACATCAGCTCAATAAAACCTAAGAATAGAAGATTGGAAAAACGTTGCCTGGTCTGCTAGTCTCAATTTCTCCTGCAACATTTAGATGGGTCTCCTGCAAAAACTTGAAAGCATAGATTCATCCTGCCTTGTATCAATGGTTTAGGCTGTGGTGTGAGGGAAACTGGTTTCTTGAACACGAAAATGAGTTCACTAAACTCGAATGGCCCCCAAAGTCACCAGATCTCAATCCAAAAGATCCCTTTTGGCATGTGCTGAAACGGAAGATTAGCATCTTGGATATGCAGTTGACAAATCAGCAACTGTGTGATGCAATCATGTCAATATGGACCAAAATCTCTGAGGAATGTTTCCAGCATCTTGTTGAATCTATGCAACAAAGGATTAAGTTCTGAAGGAAAAAACATGTCTAACCTAGTACTAGCAAAGTGTACTTATTGAATGGCCAGTGAGAACAACTCCCTGTTGTTTTCTGACTCATATACACTGTATTATCTAATAAAGGCACAACACATATTAAAGTGTTCTAATTTTGTAAGGACAGAACTCACTTTTGCACCACTATGAATGTGGGTGTCTGATCGACGAGTTCCCTGTCTGATGAAGTGAGCCGGAGTCTCTTCCAGGTGGAGCAGAGATCTCTCTGGTCATGCACACAAATAATCATTTCATCATAGAATATTTTTTTTAATCTTTTAGCTAAGGATTATGAGTTTGAGTATGTTTTGAACTTTGATGTTATTCACTATAAATCTTCATAGAAATATATTAATTGAATTTTATAAATACTCACTGTGCTCGTCACACGTGGAGTCTAGATCCATTCTGAGAGCCCGGTTTGATGATTTGGTACAAGGTAAATAAATGGGCCTGTGTAGAAAGTTATAAGATGTAAAGCATTAATTGGCCATACAGAACTCCAAGGCAGTCTGCTTGTTAAGCCATGACATATGTACTGTAATAAATACTGTTTTTGGTCCAAGTCTTTACTCCGTTTCAACTGAGAATACCATCTCAACAGCTGTTTATAAGCCTTATTTATTTACTTATAGCAAACATTTAAGATAAAAACAAAACACTCAAAAAAATGATGTGTTGGCTTTACTAAACTTTTTTATGTAAAAAGGTTCCACCGGTTCCACATAACTGGGTTTCGTTAAACAAACATACTTTGTTTAACGAATAACTTCAACATCATGAAAGTCATTTTAAGCGGCCCAATTAAACTCTGAGCTGGGTGTTAAATGAACACTGGAGCAGTGTTAAAGTTAATGAGATAATTAAGTGAATAATTGATTGATGATTGAGCATTATTGAAGACACCTGATGTTAACAAGCAGAATCACTGAAGGAGAAAACCGGAATTTCAGGTCACCAATATGGTTATCAGTGTTTGTTTTAGTTGGGCTCTTGACCCCCACATTATTAACTTTATATTTTGTCTGGCTGCTGTATCTGAGTTACAATAGCCAGACAATCAAATAGAAAATGTGATCTGTAGATGTTGGTTGTGTTTTAACATAATCATTATATCACAATCATTTGACCTGAATCACTGAACTCATACAGAAGCCAAATTCTGAGTTAAGTTTACCTTATGGATTATTGCAGCACTGCCATTGTAGAGCAACTATAAGTTACATGAACAAATTATGTTTGTTTAACGAAACCCAGTAATGTGGAACCGGTGGAACCTTTTTACATAAAAAAGTTTAGTAAAGCCAATACATCATTTTTTTGACTGCAGAATAGGTTTGCAAGCATCTAAATATATATCCAAGGAATGGGTAGTTGAATCTTACCTTGCCATCAAAGATATCGTAATGTTTTCTCTCATCCTAACCAGAGCAATGTCGTAATCATAAAACTCCTTTACATTTTTGTCCTTAAGGCCTCTCAAATTAAAAAGTGGATGAAGAATCAACTCCATAGCTTTAACTTCACCAATACCTTTGTAAGAGAATTGAAGCAAAGTATAGTTTGTATAAAAAAGTATAATCAATGTAGTTTAGCGTCTGTGCATGACAGGATACAATCAACATAAATTCACAATTATATATATATTTTTTTTATTTAAACTTTCTTCGATTTGGCTTTGATTTTTTAGCGGACTTATAAGAGATACTCTCTGAGTAGCATGAGTCACCTTGAATTATTCCATAACATTGTTGACTAAAGCAACAATTCTTACCATGGTGAACTGTTATGTCATCAGCACTGGCAAATGATACAGATTCATCTGTATTCACCTTTATAAAGCAGTGTGCAGCTGTCAATACCATGCTCTTAGTCACTAGACTCCCTTTGCATTTTTCAGCTCTCTGGATGACAAAAAAAGTAAAATATGATCTACCATCTGAAAGCAGTGCTTTTATAGAAGTCTTTATCTCAAGTTTTATTAAATCATTAAACTCTTGATATAAATTTACTAACCCAGCAAACATTGACATGCCAGGGTCTGGTGTAAGTGGTCTTCTCTTGCTCGTCTTGGTCATCTTGCTCTTGTGCCAATCCACACTTAGTCACAACACAATCCAAACACAAACACGTCTATGAAACATAAATGCACACAACTGGTAAAACTAAGAAAAAAAGGCTGTATTTTTTTGAAACCTTGGATCAGGGCTTGCACAACCACACTGCTACACAAAACACACCCACAGGTAAATAATGTATGATGAACTGGCTTGCTTACACTACCTACAGTTGTGGTCAGAATTATTGGCACCCCTGGTGAATATGATCAAATATGGCTGTAAATTTAAATCTGCATTGTTTATCCTTTTGATCTTTCATTTAAAAATCTAACCGTTCATTGTAGGAAAATAATTGAAATCACACTATGAAGTAAATGATTTTCTCCAAAACAAGTTGGCCATCATTTTTGGCAATTTTTAATTGTTGCCAATAAACCTTTTTATTTTATATAACATCCTTGTGCCAAGATAACAGCTCTGAGTTTCCTCCTATAGCTCGGAGAACAACAGACAAAAGATCAGAGACTGTTCCTCCATAAAGAATCTCTTTGACCTATAATTGACCAATGTCTAGGACCTCCAGCAAAAAATAGGCCCTCAAGATTAAAGATCCAGCAGTATATTTAACCGTGGACATGGGGTACTGTTTATTCCTGTTTTCCCCAAACCCATCTGGTGGCTTTGCTGCCAAAAAGCTCTTTTTTTACACTGTAAAAAACTGGCAGCTGTGGTTGCCAGTATTTTACCGTAGAAAATATGGTGGCAACCTTTTATGTTTTATGGGGCTTAAATTTACGGGCAAAAAAAAAAACACAATGTAAAAAAAACTGTGAAATTTATGGTAGAAAAACGTCAGGGTTGGTTGCCAGCATTTTACCGTAAAAAAATATGGTAGAATCCTTACTTTGGACGAAAAACAAAACAAAAAAACATCAGCAGGACTTAACTCTCTGATGGTCTTCAAAAAAAAATCACACTCGTGGTCTTCGGGGTCTATTGGACCCCAGACAACAACATTTAATTTTGTAACCGAACAATATTTTTTTTTTAACAAATATAATTTTACTCGGTTCATTAATGTTTTTACTCAACATTTGTGCAGTTTTTGTAGAATTTATGATTTTTAAAAAATTTCTATAAATAAATAAATAAATAAATATTTAATTAAATAGGATTTTTACAAAAAAAACAGCATTTTATGTTAAATAAACTTTATAAAAGACCCAGATTTCTAACTTTCATTCCTGGGGATACCATGGATAATTTTACAAGGTTTAATGTAAGATTTTTGCCCATTTTTTGGAAAATACAGATTAAATTTTGTAATAAATCACTTTAACCACTAGATGGCTATAGAGCTCCATTATATGCTATTTGCTATTTGAATTACTGAAAGATATAGTTTCTAAAGTTGGATTCAGTTGGATTCATATCTAAATATTATAAAATCACAATTATAACAAAAATAAAATATTTTTTGTCAAAATTTTGCATTTTTTGTACTGAAAAAACACAGCACACACAAAAACAACCACAACAGTGAAGTGCCAAACCTGCAGACAGGGTTGGAGCAAACACAGGGTGTGTGTGTGTGTACATTTTATTTTTATTTTTATGTGTACAGTGTCACCAATTTATTTTTGAGGTGGTTCTTCATTTTGTATGATTTTATTTGACAAATTATAAGACTTTTTATAGCCTTACAAATGTATTTCTGTGTGTGTGTGTTTGTGTGTCTCTGTGTGTGTGTGTGTGTGTGTGTGTGTGTGTGTGTGTGTGTGTGTGTGTGTGTGTGTGTGTGTGTGTGTGTGTGTGTGTTTGTGTGTGTGTGTGTGTGTGTGTGTGTGTGTGTGTGTGTGTGTGTGTGTGTGTGTGTTTGCGCATGCACATTTTCAATGCGTCTAAGTGTTACCAATTTATTTTTTCTGGTGGTTCTGCATTTTAGATTATTTTATTTTACAAATGATAAGAGAACAGTTTTTATAGTCTGTATGTATTCCTGTATAAATGTATTCCTCTTTATGTGTGTGTTTGTGTAAGTGGGAAATAAGGCGGCCAGCAACGTGGGCCAGCACTTGTACATAAGCACTCATAGGGAATACAGAGCGGCGTCGCCGGTCTGTATAAGCATATAGCATATACCCAATAGTGCAGCTCAACCAGAAGAGCTATTATACGTGAGAGTAGCCTGCACACGAACATATCTGGACAGAACGTACCACTCACTTAAACTGACAGAAGTTTTGCCTGCAGAGCGGGAACTTCTAGGTTATAAAACCTGACAAAGGTGGACGGGGAGGCCCAGCCCGCCGCGACACATATGTTGTGAATAGAAATTCTGCTTGACCATGCCCACGATGAGGCCATGCCTCTGGTCAGCGTCTGTTTGAACAAGTATAAAGTTCAACATAAGCCTACAGCTACTATCAATGAAGTGGAATCAACGTTTTTTAATCAGTTTTATTTTGATAAACATGACACAATATAACATTGCGACTACATGAAAAGAGTGTTTACTGTTATAAAAAACTGATTTGTGAGCTTTAGTGGAACTAAAGGTGTGAGAATAAACACGAAAAAAACGTGATCGTTGTCATGCGGTGAATCCGGCCAATCGTGGAACAGCTGTGTCGTCATCAGAGCTCGTGCAGCCGCAAGCTGCGCTGGCTGAGTTCTCCGGCTTCTCTCGAATTGCTCTCGCGGTACTTTGATGGTATATGTCACAGTCACGTGGCGTCGGCGCTGTATCAAGTCAGACAAAATTTCTAACCGGCATGCACTATTTCAAGTCAGCCACCGATCGATCTGCGCAGAGCTGTATGAAGTCGAACAAGCCTGATGACAGTGACGATGACCATTAGGTGGTGACTGTGACAACATCCTTTGTGAATAAACATGTAGGACTGAAGGACAGTAGGCGTGTTTCCGTTACAGATTTGCACAAAACTTTTGCGATTTTTTTCTAAATGTCTACAAAAAACTATTGCGAAATGACACCGTTTCCATTAAGCGATGTTATGCGACTAAAACGTATTTTTTTCCTCTCAAGATAAGTCATTCCAAAAATCATGCCGTCTGATATTGGTAGATTTACTATATCCCAGCCATTGCACTGGCCATTATTATTAATCGTATGTGTGTTATCCATGCTTTAATGGTAAGGAAAGACCCTTATACTTAGTGCGGCTGGTGTTTCTGGGTGTTTCTCCCTCATATCTGCTTCGAGGTCTTGATTGTGGCATTTCTTTGAGGTTTAGACTCCAGTATTACTCCATGTAATTCTATTGTCTTTTATGAATTTAATAAAGAACTCTGTCTTTTATTCTATCCAAACAAACCGCGTCATCTACGTCAGGTGACCTGTAAATGTGCAAAACTGTTTTCATTGCAGTTTTGCAAAATATTTATTTTTCAAATTGCCTGAAAAAGCACCTCATGTGAGCGTAAAAACTTTTTTTCGATAAATGGGAGTTTTTGCGAAATTGATGTGTTTCACAATGTGTTTCAATTTGCCCAATTTGAAGGGTAATGGAAACGCAGCTAGTGATAGACTTGTGTTCAATAAAATGGAAATAAAACAAACAATAATTCACTTGTAATGTGATTACTTGTGAACCATTTGATTAATTAATCAGTGCATCCTATCATTTTACTTAATTTAATGTACTTCCACAGAGAGGTGAATGCTTAAAGAAAGCAAGATCCACCTTCCCTGCAAACAGCAGCGCATCACTGTCAGACGTGATCACAGACAGGTTCATGTGCACTGGAGGAACAGAGACAATCAGACATGAAATGACTTGCAAAGGTTTGATTTAAGAAATAAAATAAATAATATATATATATATTCAAGTGAGTGCTGTGTCGTTTACTTTCAAATTTCTTTCATCTTGATAAAGAGAGAGCCCCCGAGGTGGAAGTTAAAGTGCACAGCAAAAAACTAAAATAATTATTTATTTATTTTTGTCCTAATAATACTTTTACTTGAGTCAAAACAATGTAAGATAATAATACGTGTTTTTAAAGAATATGTCTTGATATCACTGACAAATAATAAGACATTTCTAGGATGACTTTCCACTTCATATTCCAATACTTCCAATATGCATATTGCAATATATGCAAACAATATTTATCACCAGGATAAGTGAATTGGTTCCCAACCCTGCTCCTGGAGGACCCCCAACATGGCACGTTTCTTTGTCTCTCTAATCAAACACACCAGATTCAACTCATCAGCTCATTATCACATTGGTTTATGAGCTGATGAGTTGAATCAGGTGTGTTTGATTAGGGAGACAAAGAAAACGTGCAGTGTTGGGGGTACTCCAGGAGCAGGGTGGGGAACCACTGAATTAGAGAGATCCGTGTCCATAAGTGTGAATATGTACAGTAGTGGCAAAAAGTGATGTCTGGAGCAGATATTTGTTTTTAATGACCCTAAAAGTTTGTTTAAACCATCAAAATATGAGGAAAATATAAATTTTTTTTAAATATGATGGAGCAAAAAAATACATAGCAAAAACAAAAAAGCTCATGGGGAAAAGCATACACTGACTACAACATAGAAATTATAAACGCATGCAAAAACATATTAATAATTGATTTTGTATGACAGCCTCATTTTGAATAAGTACTTACTGTGTACTAGTACTAAAGTACTAAAAAAGTATGTTCTATATAGTATGAATGTGTATAGTATGAATGTAATCCAAATGACTACATCCGCTATGTTGTCATTACAATGTGTTGCGTCGTTTTACTGCCACTCATAAATCTCCTGTGGCCTCAATCTAACTGAAAGTAGTCATCATCTTCAGGAGGGTCAATCGGGACTGACGACCCTTCGGGTGGCCATGGCGGAGAAGACCCTTCGGGTGGCCATGGCAGAGAAGACCCTTCGGGTGGCCATGACAGATAAGACCCTTCGGGTGGCCATGGCAGAGAAGACCCTTCGGGTGGCCATGGCGGAGAAGACCCTTCGGGTGGCCTTGGCGGATCGGCCTTCGTGGCCTTTCCGTGGGAGCCCGGTCTGGTCACTAAGGCCGAGGACGTATAGCCCCTTTCCAAAATTTTCTTGGGCGGAGGTATAGGTTTAGGCTCAGGGAATGGTTCAGGGATAGGCTCAGGGACAGGCTTTGAGGCAGGCACAACGTGAACGGTCTCTGGCCAGCAGGCGCGACGTGAACCGTCTCTGGCTGCTGTTCCTGATCCTGATCGATTGCTCCTGTCTGCCTAGCTGCCTGCTGTGTTTTGTTTGCTTCGAGGCTGTAAGCTCCGTCTAAGCCTCGTATTAGCTTTGTATTTCTTTCTGTTTTGAACCATCATTTACTACCATTTCTAGTTGTTTATACTACTAAATACAGCTTAGACAACATCTCAGATTAACCTGACATCGCTAGCTTCCGTTATTGTTAGCCCTAGTATAGCCCTCCCCGTCGGCAATGTAGGGTTTATATGTGATAAATGCAAGGAAACAGTCAGGCTGACAGAGAAGATTTCAGAATTAGAAACACCCATCCAAACTTTAATTGAGGATAGTAAGTGTGCTAGAGCTTTAGATTCTATTTTGGATGCGCCTAGCATTGTGAACTCTTTACATGATTCGGTTCCGGCTGAATTATTGCCTGTGCAGCCAGGCAGATGGGTGACAGTGAGGGATCGCTCTAGTCGCGGATCAAAAAAACACTCTTCTGTTCCGATTACCACAACAAATCGATTTGCCCCACTCAGTTAAACACCCACTGAGAATTCTGTTGATTGTGCCCTGGTAATTGGCGATTATATTACACGGAACGTGAAAATAGGGACACCAGCCAACATAGTCACATGTTTGCCGGGAGCCAGAGCGCCTGACATCAAAGCAAATTTAAAAGTGCTTGCTAATGCTAATCGTAAATTCTGTAAGATTGTTATTCACGTCGGCACTAATGATGTTCGACTCCGCCAGTCGGAGATCACCAAAATTAATATTAAAGAGGTGTTTGAACTCGCAAGTAGGATGTCAGGCAATGTGATTGGCTCTGGCCCCCTTCCTGTTCGAAGGAGTGACGAGATAGTTAGCAGATTGTCATCACTCAATGGCTGGCTGTCTAAGTGGTGTCCGCAAAATAATATAGAATTCATAGACAATTGGAAAAGTTTTTGGGGCAAACCTGACCTGTTGAAAAGAGATGGTATTCTTCTCTCCTGGGATGGTGCTGCTCTTCTCTCTAGTAATTTGGCACATAGTCTGAGAGATAAAACATGACAATCTGGGCCTCAGGTCAGGAAGCAGACAAACTGGCTAAACCGACCGTCTGCTAGCGGCCTCGCGTCACCAAGGTCAGATAAATCCCATCACATAGAGCCTCTTTCACCTGGATATCATCATATAGAGACTGTGTCTGTTCCCCGAATTTGGAAATCCAAAAAATGTCCAAACCGATCTCAGGTTTAAAAATGTAATTGATACTCAACAAATAAAAAATAGATATAATGCAGATGAGCAAACGATAAAGCTTGGGTTGCTGAATATTCGATCCCTTCAAAAGCGCTCATAGTTAATTATATGATTTCAGATTATAACTTAGATGTGCTGTGTATGACAGAAACCTGGCTAAAACCAGACGATTACATTACTTTAAATGAGTCCACCCCCCATGATTACTGTTATAAACATGAACCTCGCCTGAAAGGCAAAGGGGGAGGTGTTGCTGTAATTTATATTAATATTTTCAAAACCACTAAAAAATCTAGTTTTAAATATACTTCTTTTGAAGTGTTGGTGCTTAATGTAAAAATATATAATGTAAACGATAAAACAAGTTTGAGAATTCTGCTGGCAACTGTATACAGGCCACCAGGGCACCATAAAGATTTTATCAAAGAATTTGCTGACTTTCTATCAGAATTAGTATTGACTGCAGATAAAGTCCTAATTGTTGGTGATTTTAACATACATGTAGATAATGGAAAAGATGCAATGGGATTGGCATTTAAAGACATTCTTAACTCTATTGGAGTTAGACAATACGTGTCAGGACCTACTCATTGTCGTAATCATACTCTAGATCTAATATTATCACATGGAATCAATGTTCAATCACCAGGATACTGTTATAAGCATGAGCCCCGTCTGATCGGTCGTGGCGGCGGTGTTGCAACAATCTATAGAGATATTCTTAATGTTACTCAGGAAACAGGTCACAGGTTTAATTCGTTTGAAGTACTTGTACTAAATATTAGGCTCTTAGATGTAAGAAAGAAATCCCTATTATCTCTAGCCTTGGCTACTGTATATAGACCTCCAGGGCCCTATGCTGATTTCCTAAAAGAGTTTGCAGACTTTCTCTCAGATCTATTGGTCAATACCGATAAAGCAATAATTGTTGGAGATTTTAACATACACGTAGATAACACAAATGATGCGTTAGGGACTGCGTTTACAGATTTATTAAACTCTTTTGGGGTCAAGCAAAACGTCAGTGGTCCCACTCATCGTCTAAATCATACACTAGACTTAATTATATCATATGGAACCAATCCAACTGATATAGATATTATACCGCAAAGTAACGATCTCACTGATCATCACATGGTAACTTGTATAATACGTACTGTTGAAATTTGTCATGTTGCGCCACGTTATAGACCAGGCAGAACAATCGTTCCAACCACTATAGATAGATTCTCAAATAGCTTACCTGATCTATCTCAGCTGCTCAGTGAACCCAAACAAACAGATGAACTAGAGGAAATGACTAGCAGTTTGAGCACCATTTTCTCTAGTACATTAGATATTGTTGCACCAATTAGATCAAAAAAGGTTAGAGAGAAAACTAAAGCACCATGGTACAACAGGTTATCAAGAGAGAAACTCGTAACTTAGAGCGTAAATGGAAACAAACTAATTTAGAGGTCTTTAGAATCGCGTGGAAAGACAGTATGTCACGTTATAAAAAGGCTCTAAAAGCAGCCAGGGCTGAGCGTCTCCACAAACTAATAGAAAATAACCAAAATAATCCAAGGTTTTTATTTAACACCGTGGCTAGACTAACAAATATACAGACATCACCAGAGCAAAATATTCCGTTAC
This sequence comes from Siphateles boraxobius, assembly GCF_051911475.1. Taxonomy (NCBI): domain Eukaryota; kingdom Metazoa; phylum Chordata; class Actinopteri; order Cypriniformes; family Leuciscidae; genus Siphateles; species Siphateles boraxobius. The sequence goes on from NW_027509153.1 coordinate 1,213,513, forward strand.
AGTATAGTAGTAATGATTTTTTGAACTACTTTAATGAGAAAATAGAAAGCATCCGTAACACAATTGTAAATGTACACTCTTTTATGGTGTCTTATGATTCAGCCTCAATTATCGCCCCTCTGGAACAACTACACCGCTTTACAACTATAGGACAGGAAGAGCTAAATAAACTTATCATTGCATCAAAACCAACAACATGTTTATTAGATCCAATACCCACTAAACTACTGAAAGAAGTGTTACCTGTAGTGGAAGAGCCTCTTCTCAATATTATTAACTCGTCTTTATTTTTAGGTCATGTTCCAAGAATATTCAAGCTGGCAGTAATACAACCTCTCATTAACAAACCGCAATTAGACCCAAATACCTTAGCAAATTACAGACCCATTTCATATCTTCCATTTATGTCTAAAATACTAGAAAAAATTGTGTCCGCTCAATTGTGCTCTTTCTTGCAAGAAAATGAGATATATGAAAAATTCCAGTCAGGATTCAGACTGCATCATAGCACAGAAACTGCGCTAGTTAAAATTACAAATGATTTACTTTTAGCTTCTGACCAAGGCTGTATCTCAATACTAGTTCTACTCGATCTTAGCGCTGCGTTCGACACTATAGATAATAAAATACTCTTGGATCGACTACAAAACTACACTGGTGTTCAGGGACAGGCATTAAGCTGGTTTAGATCGTACTTATCAGACCGTTATCATTTTGTCTGTTTAAATGGGGAAAAATCAAAGATAACGTCAGTAGACTATGGAGTACCGCAAGGATCGGTGTTAGGCCCTCTGCTATTCTCAATATATATGCTCTCACTGGGTAATATTATAAGAAAACATGGAATTAATTTCCACTGTTATGCTGATGACACTCAATTATATATTTCATCACGGCCAGATGAAAACACTAACTTATCAAATTTGACAGAGTGTCTCAAAGATATAAAATGCTGGATGACGCGTAGTTTCCTGCTACTAAATTCAGATAAAACGGTGGTATTACTTATTGGTCCAAAAAACTACCCACAAACTCACTTACAATACAACTTTAATATAGAAGGATGTCCTTTTACTTTATCCACTACAGTAAAAGACCTGGGTGTTATACTAGACCGCAACTTGTCTTTCGAAAATCATATTTCATATGTTACAAGAACAGCCTTTTTCCACCTTAGAAACATTACAAAGCTACGTAACATGCTATCTGTTTCTGATGCAGAAAAGTTAGTTCATGCATTCATGACCTCGAGACTAGATTATTGTAATGCTATATTAGCTGGCTGTCCTGCATCCTCAATAAACAAGCTACAGTTAGTGCAAAATGCAGCTGCTAGAGTTCTTACTAGGTCAAGAAAATTTGATCATATAACACTAATTTTATCATCTCTACACTGGTTACCTATCAAATTCCGTATCAATTACAAAGTACTATTACTGACCTATAAAGCCCTAAATTGTTTTAGCTCCTGTGTATTTAATGGACCTTCTATCGCCCTACAATCCATCGCGTTCTTTAAGATCACTAAATTCGAGGCTTCTGGTCATTCCTAGGATATCTAAGTCCACTAAAGGAGGAAGGGCGTTCTCACATTTAGCTCCAAAACTCTGGAATAGCCTTCCTGATATTGTTCGAGGCTCTGACTCGCTGTCCCAGTTTAAAACTAGATTAAAGACGCATCTCTTTAGCCAAGCATTTACATAATGCTTACCTTTTATACCACTGCTGAATCAGATCAAATGCATTTAATATTATAAAACTTGAAGAGTCTGTAGGTTATTTGTATAGGTTGCATAGTATTTACAGTCATTACGTTCCTGTGTATATTGCGTGAATGACGGGTGGTTGGGTAGATATTGTGTTTTGCGGTAGGTGGTATGCCGTACGGAACCGTTGCCACTTAACCTGCTTTAACGACGACAGTGGGGCTCGACAGCCTTAGTCAAACGGGTCGGCGCATATGGTCGGGCTGCGGAGAGATTGTGAGATTGTGGTTGGGACTCAGCAGCAGGAGGGATGTAGAGGTCAGTAAGCAGGGCTGAGTTGAGTGGGGGATGGAGGGGGGTGACTCTGGGACGCAAGAATCACTGTCTTAATGTTTTTTATCATTTACGCCCGTGTTATGGAAATCATTATGAACAGCAGTTACGCTAATTTTTTTCCCTTTTTGCTTTTCTGCTGTTAAAAACGGCGTTCGTCAGCTCCAGTTTGTATCCAGCCTTTCACGGAGACTTCAGATACCCCAATCACAAAGCCTGTGAAGAGACGACTCAACACCGGCGATATGGACCCTCTATGGTGGACGGCACTGATTCTCAACAACTCGTTTCAACACCGGCGTGATTACTTGGACTTCCAAAAAATGGAAATGGATAAATATTCTAAATGTTCCGATCCAATCTGCCTTGTAATGCTGCCCGAATCATAAATCATGCACTGTTCCTTCGTTGGCCAGAGGAGAACAGGCCCTCCGACTGAGTCTGGTTTCTCCCAAGGTTTTTTCTCCATTCTGTCACCTGATGGAGTTTTGGTTCCTTGCCACTGTTGCCTTGGCTTTTGGCTTGCTTAGTTGGGGACATTTAATATTCAATAATATTATTGATCTGCCTTACTTAAGGTGGATGTTGACTCAATTTTCTTTTAGAAACAAACTCTGTTATATTATTTTCATGTTATCACTGTGAAGCTGCTTTGATACAATCTGTATTGTAAAAAGCGCTATATAAATAAAGGTGACTTGACTTGACTTGACTTGACTTGTATGTGACAGAAGTTTCTCTGTGAAGTCCAACCTGACTCGGCACATGCAGCTACATGGTCCAAAGGAACATGTGTGTGAAGTGTGTGGGAAAAGCTTCTCACTGAAACAGCAGATGAGCAGCCACCAAAAACAGCACCTGTACCCATGCATCCATCTGTACAGGCAGGGAGAGGCCAAGCTGCAGTGTACTGATGCAGCTAAGAGTGTGGCAATGGCCCCCAGCAAAGCAGTAGACCCCAGCTGTCTGGATTCTGAAAAGGCGGAGGCTGCTGCAAAGAAAGCTGGAGGGGAAATGTGGAAAGGCCAGCTAGTTGTCACATTCGGCAAATATGAAGGACAGTCGTTCAGGTGGCTGCTTGAAAATGATGTGGGCTGCTGTCTGAATATTGCCAGAAGGGTGAGAAGAACGATCTCCTAAAGTGGCAAAAGGAGCGATTGCTGCAGTTCCCGCCTGTCACCTTTCATCTTGACAAACGCTTGGAGGTAACTTTAACCCTTTAACCCTTCGGAGTCTTGGGATATTTTGGCTGTTTTTGAGTACTTTTTATTTTTTTTATTTTGCGACATAAACAAATGTTTACCATACCAATATTGGGTATCATTTTTTTCAGCACAACATCTCCTATATGACCAGATAATTAGTTTTTCACTTTGATGTACTTTATCAACATACTGGACCCAAAATCACACAAAAAACACAAAATCCGAATTGAAAAATTATAGTTTTTTTACTACAAAAAACACAAACATGCTCAATGAAGTATTTTAAAAGGTTTAAAATATAAACACAAGTTGTACATGGCAACATATACAGGAACAATTCAAATATAATCAAGCTATATACAAAGAAAAAAGATTTACAAAAAAAAAGCGGGTGTAGCCATAGGCTTTTCTTTTTCTTTCTAGCTTTGCCACTTTTTAAAACAGTTTATGCACACAATTATACAGAGAGCTATATTTAAGGCCTTGCATTCCCAGAGTATGAGGGTTCCCAAATAGGGCAAATACATCATAAAAAAGGTAAAATTGAGATAAAATCAAACTATATACAGCAAAAAAGCAGGTGTGGCAATAGGCGTTTTTATCTTTTCTTTTTTGCTTAGAAACTCAAAACAATTCATGTACAATTACACAGACAGCTAGATTACAGGGCTTTCATTCATTGAGTAAGAAGGGTTCCTAAATAGGGGAAATATACTATAAAAAAGGTGAATGAACACAAAATCAAACTATACATACTACTATTTACAACAAATATCAGGTGGTTTTTTTTTATTTTTATCTGTGCCACTCCTCAAAACAGTTTCTGTCAACAATGAGACAGAGGGCTACATCACAGGCCTTGCATTTCCATAGTGTGAGGTTCCTTTTCTTCTCCACTTGCCGGCAATGATGTCAGATCCTGCGGCCTTGTGTGGCTTTCTCTTTGACATCTGTAGCCACGCCAATGGCAACAGGAACATGGTCGGTGCTCCTCTGGATGGCAACTCCTGTCTTGTCCACTCCCCACAGCTGGGACACCAGTTCTTCCAGGAAGTTCTTGTGTGTCATGTGCTGAACCTGTTGTGTGTGGCTTATCTCACAGTGTAGGATGTAGGCATTTGTTGTAGCAATGTCCACAAAGTGCAGAAACAGGGTACGGTACCAGCGAGCAGTTCTGCGATGGGTCGAGTAATACTGGAGAAGCTGGTCTGACAGGTCAACCCCTCCCATGTTCTTGTTGTAGGCAACGATGGGGGTAGGGCAGGGAATGTCTTTCACTGCCCAGTGTCCATCTCCACCCTTCACTCTCCTCTGGACAGCCTCACCAGAAAACGCTGGATGGATTGTGGAGCACAGCGACACCTCCCGTGTGTCCATCCACTTCACAAAGACCAGGGGGCCCTCTCTGATCCATCTTATGGTGCCTCTCTTGGATTATTTGTTGAGGGCATTTGCTCTTTTACTTGGACACCCTTTCCTGTTGTCCCTGTAAGTACCACAGGCTCCAAAGTTAATGTTAGCCAAACCAAGGAACAGTTTGGAGCTTGTGTAGAAGTTGTCCATATAAATATGGTGTCCTGTCCCAAGATGTGATGGCTGAATGAGGTCAATGACAGCATCATACGACAGTCCATGCACGCTTGGTGTGTGTGACTTGCCCACATACAGGTTGAAGTTGAGTGTGTAGCCATTACTTGACTCTGCCAACACAAACAGCTTGATCCCCCATTTTGTTGGTTTGTCCTTCATATATTGGGTCATGCCAGTTTTTGCTTTGGTTGCCACCATTCTCTCATCGACTGCCAGTTCCTTCCTTGGGTGGTAATGAGCGTTGCAGGCATTCCGAATGTCATCCATCAAAGGTTGGATTCTGAACAGCTTGTCATGCTGTGGTGTTCCCTTCTTCTGGTCATTTTTGACATCCTCCTCTGGATCACTGAGGTGGATGTTCCACGATAACGCCCTGAATCTGTCTCTTGTCATGACAGTGGCTGACGACAAACGGCACAGACATGAAGTGGTTTTTTCTCCAGTAGTCCTGGAGACTTGGCAGTGACACTAATGATGTGTACATGAGGAGACCTAGGTATTTGTATAGTTCCTCAACTTCAACATCAGTCCATTTGTACTTATTCCCCATTTCCTGTTTTTTTGCTGCCTGCTTGTTGGTGTTTTTGCAGAGTGTCTTCATGGTATTCCTGGTAAAGTACAGCTGGAACAGGTCCATTGGTGAGTGTACTGAATGCATATTCACCTGGGCTCCTGGTGTTCTGCGGGGCATGAACCTACTGGTTTGTGGGGCAGTATCAGGATCACTCTCGGTTTTCCAGGGCTCAGAACTGTGGTGTGGCTGTCCTGACTTTGCTGGAGATCTTGATCTGGTTTGACTCTTCCTTCCACCCCCTCTCTGTGTAGGCCTCTGTCTGCTTGTTGTCGGAGTGGTAGATGAACCAGGCTGCTCATCATCTCTGTACATGTCAAGACACATGTAAAATGATTAAAGATTGTACATCAAAGTACAAGATGCTCATTGGCACATATGCACAACAATTACAGTGAAGAAGTCGTTGGCAATGAAATTCTTGTTCACACAGCCACACACACACACAGACAAAGAGACACACACACACACACACACACACACACACACACACACACACACACACACACATACAGACTGACACACACACACACTCACAATATAATATACAATAAGCTAGCAATAAATGTACAGTACAATACACAATGTACAATAACAGACAGACACACACAGATAGACAGAGACACACAGACAAAGACACACACAGACAGACAGACAGACAGACAGACACACACACACACACAGACAGACAGACAGACAGACAGATACACAGACATACACAGACACACACACACACACACACACACACAGAGACAAAGACAGAAACACACACACACACACGCACGCACGGAAACACACACGTGCGCGCGCGCACACACACACGCGCGGGCGCGCACACACACACACACACACACACACACACACACACACACATACACACACACACACACACACACACACACACACACACAATATAATATACAATAAGCTAGCAATAAATGTTCACAAAAAGTTTGTCTCACCTCTCGTTGTGAACCACAAAAGCCGAGTCGTCAATCTCATCATCACCACTTTCTGATTCCGACGATGAACTGTAAACAGCGTCCTGGTCGTCCAATCGATAGAACAAGTCGAGGGCTTGTTCAACCGAAAACATTTGCTTCATTTTACTTCCACAAAAAACTCTAAATCTACTCCTAAACTACCTAAACTATCTACACTACTCCACTCCTCTAAACTAGCAATAATATCTCTCTCAGTACGTCTCTCCTTGTCAACTCTGTCAATCTCCCGCCTTTCAATTTCGCTTCTTTGCTCAGTTGGCTCCTCCTCCACTCCCTAAAGTGTGCAGCCTGAAGAGCAGATTCAGCAGATTTACACATTTTTCTCCGTTTTGTTTTATGACAAAAACCGACAAAGTTATTAGAATAAATGCAACGCCTGTCGCATCCCATCTTGCGTTCTTTTACGAACGCGTCAATATTTTTCAATATTTTTTTATATAAAGTTTAAATGATCATATCTCCGTTTTTACTTGGTCAATCAACACAAAACAAAAAGTAGAATAGAGTTTCAAGCCAGCACTTTCGACAGAAGTGGACGGCAGTGCTCAACGAGACTTTGTTTTTATGCTTCGACGTCTTAAACTGGTCATGTGACTTGATCACGCCGGCGTGATCGGCGACTCGGAAGAGTTAACTGAGATTAAATTATATTTACTTTTTTGTTTATAAAAACAATGTAGTGCATGTGTAAATCAGTTAGGCACATGTAATGCACCTTCGATAGTAAAATCATCAATGTTTACTCTGCACAAAAGCTTGTGCTTTAGACATAGGAAGTGGTAACAGTGTAAGTACTTGTGTTTATGTGGTACAATACAACTTTGTATGTGTTTTTATACAATTTCTTTATTTTCTGCATGAACAGGAGTCAAGGAAAGACAAAGGAAAGAAGGCTGAATCTACCCTTTCCAAGTTCCAGCAGGATCCTGACTATGCCAGTGATGCTGAATTGTTGGCAGCAGCAGGTATTTATCATTTAACTCGCCATAACTCTTATTTTAAAATTCATATAACATTTTCTTACTGATGTATTTCAAACATCTGACTAAATACACTACAGAAATATCACACATTTTATGGCACTGATAATGACGATAGTAGGTTTAGTATTTCACTTTAATTTTCAGCAGGGTGAGGGATATTATCAAGCTAGCTGCCCTTTTTCAGTGTAACAGATTAATGTCTAAATTCTTTGTTGGCATTTAGATAACGCATACACAAATCAATTTAATTTGATGTGATATGTTGGATTTGTTTTAAACTATTGCCAATATTTTTTGTAGCAGGTCTATACTAAAATGTTTGAATCAAATATAATTTGTGTTCTCTAAAATAAGATCTGATAACATGGAAAAAAGAAACAAAATTTGTTTATTGTGATAATGCTAGTGTTTGTCATTATATTCACATCTTACGCAATGTGCTCAATACATTTTGTCTGATTTTTTCTACAGAGACAGTCCTTGAAGATTCTGAGGTAGCGGTCTCCACACGGCTGACCACCTGGGGAGAGCTCACACCGGCTGTGAGACAGGACTCTTCCCACAGCCTCAGCACATCTCAGGGAAGACCTTCTTCCCCTGTAGACACCTCTGCCTCAGAAACCGGTGGCATCTTGCTGGAGGGCTGGCAGAAATACTGGGAGCATCCACCTCCATCTACACAAGCCAATGGTATAGCTCCTCCTAACATCACGTGGCTGAAATGTGATGAGATGTATGGTCTGTTTAAGAGGCCTTCCAAGTACAAGAATGCCAAAGGAGAGATTTTGGAGAGAAGGCTTTTAAAGGAGAAGATGGAGTTCCACCCACCCCCAATTCCTACTTCTGTCAAGGGAGGACTGCCCAACATGATGGCCTTTTTCACAACCCCTGCCTTGTTCTGGCGCCTAGTTGGTGTGATGCAAGCCAAGATCTGCTGCCCTAGCTCCAACTGCCCTGCACCACCAGGTGAATACCTTGAGAAGAAAGGCTTTGGTAGTTATGCCAGGCAAGTGTGTGGGATGAAGTACAATTACACCCTGTTGACGGAGAAGCTGAAGTCTTCACATTGTGAAAAGATGAGGCGGGCAGTGAGTAAGACACATAGTGAAGCAGACAGTGAAGATGAGGACAGTCATCATGTTCAGCAGTACATTTGGCTGGCACACAGTCCCAAGATTGTGATGAACCTGGCCCCGGCCATCAGAAGCATGTTTCCTGCCATACTGTGTGGGAAGCGTGCTATTGACAAAGGCGTGGTTACTCTTCTGAATGACAGGGTCAACAGTGTGTCCATGAACAAAGTCCAGAGACTGCTGCAGCAGGGACATGATGAGTGGTATGTGGAGCGCCGTGACCTGTACCAGACTCTCCTGTACGAAGCCCACACAGCTGGATCTGCATCGTCTCAGAAGAGCATCCTGTCCTTTGTCAAAGCTGCTGGTACTTACACCCCTCCTCTGCCCCGGACTCCCCTTCCTTCTGCCCGTGTGCTGAGACGTGCACACATGATCATGGAGATGGAGAAGATGCCTGTGTACAGAGGCTCAATCCTCAGTGTGACTGGAGAAATCCTCTGCATTGATGGTACAAAAAAGGTATGTGTATTGTATCAATTCTTGAAGTTAAAGCTGCAGTAGGGAGTTTTGCGAAAATGTTGACTTAGCCTGAAAATTTGAACAAGCACAATTTACAGTTCCAACCCCCTTGCTCTCTGCTGCGCTACAGCCCTCCCTCCACAGCTCCTCCCCCACAGCGGAGCCTGCCGTGAACGCGCAGGCTAGTAAGCAGGACCACCGATGACGGCGGATTATAAACAGTTATGGAACATTCACTAATAGGGACGAAACATCAACAATATGCTTTACATTGACTATGGCCTGCCCATACTTTGACTACAAACTTGGTCCTCAAATCATTATGTATTTTGCAATACATGTAACTTTATAACGTTGCATTCTTTCTATAAGTTATAGCTACTAAGATAACGTTAAAGGATTAGTTCACTTAAAAAAAAAAAACTTTTGCTGATAATTTACTCACCCCCATGTCATCCAAGATGTCCATGTCTTTCTTTCTTCAGTCGAAAAGAAATTAAGTTTTTTGATGAAAACATTCCAGGCTTTTTCTCCATATAATGGACTTCAATAGGACACAAACGTTTAGAGGACCAAATGACAGTTTCAGCGCAGCTTCAAAGGGTTTTAAACGATACCAGACGATGAATAAGGTTCTTATCTAGTGAAACGATCGGTCATTTCAAAAATATATAAAAAACTTTAAGTTTTATAAGCACAAATGCTCGCCTTGCTCTGTTCTGTGATGCACGATCGTGATCCTGTTCGAACTCGTTCATCCAAATGAACAAATCTTTTTTCGAGTCATTTCGTTCATTCAACGAACGAAATGACTCGAAAAAAGATTCGTTCATTTGGATGAACGAACAGGAGAGTAACGAACGACGGTACGCACTCGCGCTCCAAAGCCAAGGCTGCTGAAAGTTGGCAAAAAAGATTTACCTATTGCCCAGCAACTAGGAAGTCCACCACTTCAGGTTTTGAAGGTGTTGTGTTCAACAGTTTTGAACACTTCAAAAGTGTAGTAGATGAGGAACTTAAAAAGAAGAAAAAATAACAACTAGAGAGTCAACTACATCTTCAATTTCATCCCCCAAATCACAATAGCAGATTTCTGGGGTATGGTTTGGACCTGATTCAGACCTGGATTAGACCTAGTTTATATTTTGCCCTAGTTTGGCCATGAATTAGACCTGGTTTAATCCCAGTTGTACTTACCTACAACCTCAATTCCAATGAAGTTGGGACATTGTGTAAAACGTAAATAAAACCAGAAAACAATGATTTGCAAATCCTTTTCAACCTATGTTCAATTGAATACACCACAAAGACAAGATATTTAATGTTCAAACTGATAAACTTTATTGTTTTTTGCAAATACTCACTCACTTTGATCACAGCATAAAGATGCATTTGAAGTGCTGCACAGGGTGTAAAATCTCTGTGCTCTTTGGTTGCTTGGGATAGTAATGTAAATCCAGAAAGATTCTCTTTGTAGTAACTTCTTAACCCTATCACCTCCTCTTATGGACTTGGGGATGTGTTCAATACCGATTAACTTGAGTGTATTCGGACTACCATGGCTTGTATCTCTGTAATGAATGGCCATAGGATATAGAGGGTTACAGATTCGAATGGCGTTTTTATGCTCTGATAGTCGTATCTTTAGTTTTCTAGTCGTCATCCCTATATAGAAACATCCACATGGACACTCTAACCTGTAGATCACAAATGAGGTATTACAATTAATGAAAGATCTTATTTTCAGTTCGGAGTCAGAGGTTACGTCTCTAAATGTTTTTGTCCTGATCATATTATCGCAGTGATTACAGTTGCCACACCTGTAATTTCCTGCACTTGAACTTAACCAGGTATTGGCTTTCTTAGGAGAAAGATGACTTCTCACTATTTTGTCTTTAATTGTTGGTGCTTTCCGAAATGCAATGGAAGGAGATTCGGGCATGACTTCCCTGAGATAAGGGTCACTCATAACTATTTCCCAATTCTTCTTTATAATTTTCTTAATTCTGTTTGCCTCTGTGCTATACTGTGTCACGAAATATACAGAGTTATCTGGATCCTGTGATTTACGTTTTTGTTGTAATAGTTCGTCTCTACTGATGTTTCTCACTTTATTGTATGCTTTGTTAATCACGCTATTTTTGTAACCCCGTTCCTTAAATCTTTGAGTCATGTCTTGTGCTCTGATGTTAAAATCTTCTTCCTTATCACATATTCGTTTCAGCCTCTGGAACTGGCCAACAGGAATATTCTCGGTCATCCATAAAGGATGAAAGCTATCTGCTCTCAATATAGTGTTTCTGTCAGTTTCTTTTCTAAATATAGTAGTATGCAGCGCACCACTACTTTCTTTGAAGATTTTTAAGTCCAAGAAATTAATCTGAGTATGTGAATAGTCAAGACTCAGCTTCAGATTTACATTGGTATTATTAAGATAAGCGTGAAAAGCTATTAAATCCACCTCCGATCCTGTCCATATCAATATAATGTCATCTATATATCTTCCCCACCACTCCACATATTTTAAATATGGGTTTAAGTCAGAAAATACAAAATTCTTTTCCCAAAATCCCAAAAACAAATTTGCATAATTAGGGGCAAAACATGCACCCATAGCTGTACCTTTAATTTGTTTATAGAATTTATCTTGAAACAAAAATATGTTGTTTTTCAATGTCCATTCCGCTAGTTGTATAATAAAACATGCAGGTGTCCTTTCGGTAGATGATCTCATATCCAGATAGTATAATAGTGCTTCCAGTCCATCTTTATGGTCTATGTTTGTGTACAGTGATTCAACATCCATAGTCACCAAAATAGATGATTCAGGTGTTTTAGTCTTTTTAATGGTATTTAATACATGGGTAGTATCCTGAATAAATGAAGGAAGTTTTCCAACCAATGGTTTGATAAAGCTGTCTACAAATTTTGAAGCTGGCTCTGTAATAGATTCATTTCCACTAATTATAGGTCTCCCTGGCGGATTTTCAAGATTTTTATGTATTTTAGGAAGCATATAAAATGTAGGAATCCTAGGATTTTTACAGGAAAGAAAATCACATTCATTTTTTGAAATCCATCCCTCATCTTTAGCATGTGATAAAATATCAGTCAGTTCATTTGTCATTACTTCTATTGGATTGGATCTCAGGCACTGGTAGTACTCACGGTTTTGAAGTTGTCTCAAGGCTTCTTCAATATACTGATCTCTGCCCCATACAACAACAGCACCTCCCTTGTCCGCTCTTTTTATTACTAGCTCTTCGTTATTAGAAATCCAGTTCAAAGCTTCTCCTTCTTCTTTTGAAAGATTATATTGTTTTCGTTTTTTTGAAGTGAAGATCTTGTCAATGTCATACATTACTTTCTTGTAGAAGGAGTTCAAAGTTGGATTAGATGAACCTGGCATGAATGTTGACTTGGGTTTGAATGTTGTTGCCTTCTTGTCATAGGTACGAGTAGCTGCTTCAGAAGTGTACTACAAAGCTTTCAGTTGAAGACTCCGATGAAACTTGAATAGGTCCACTTTAGTTTGAAAATCTTTGGCTGTATTTATAGGGGCATAGGACAAACCTTTTGACAATACAGAAACACAGCTTGTTGATAGAGTAACCTTTGAAACATTTATCACTTCATCCCCTTTGTTTGGCTCCTGGTGTATCTGCCTTGAATTGGGAATCTTGGTAGGTCTCTTTCTTCCTCGTCTCGTCTTCCGCTGTCTTGTCTTCTCAATCTCTGAATAGTTTGATTTGGCTTGATATTATGCAATATACTATTTCATTTGCTGAATTCTGCTCCCTGTTGGTTACCTTGCGTAGTGTGTGACCAGGTGTTTACTATTTAGATTAATGAACTGCTATTTAAAATGCACTTGTGACTTTGTTTGTTACACACACCCTGACGAAGGCAATAGCCGCAACGCGTAGGTGTATCTGTCACCATTTTTAATGATAGAAGCCATGATTCAATAAAGGCTTTTTACTTTTTTGTATACACAATTCGAGTGCCTTGGATTATTACTTTGATTTTGAGCATTACTATCCCAAGCAACCAAAGAGCACCGAGATTTTACACCCTGTGCAGCACTTCAAATGCATCTTTATGCTGTGATGAAGGTATTCTCAGTGTTTTGGCCCAAAATGAAACCAGTGAGTGTAGTTTTAAGTAGTAACGCTGAGCATAGTAATCCATTATCAATGTAAAGCAATTAACTGCATTACCCATCCGGCACCGCAAACAGGAAGTAACTCGTGTGACAGTGAAACGCTCCAAATCCAAACATTTACTTAAAATATAACCACGGATACTATAAAGCCGACATCGTTAAACATCAGGCCGCAAACAAGGTTTTATCAACGTGACCAAAGTAACAGTTATCAGGCATACAAACCGCGCACATATACAGCGGCAGTACAGCGGTAGCGCAAACAAACAAACTTAAAACCGCAGCACAATGGATAGAAACAGCATCTTTCCGGTGATCACATCTCTCCTGATGAGACAACAAGCCAAAACTAGTACTCGCTCCTGCTTATAGCCCGTACTCATTCATTACTGGATTCTAACACACCGTTTTTTGGGGATTTTTACTGGTCCACGTTTCAACTCTTGACTGGCCCGTCCTTCAATCAGGGAAGTGAACCTCCCGCCTATTAACCTGCGTTACATTGCTGCTTAACACCCGTGAAGTAGTGAACACGACAGAGTGAGTTCAACAGCAAGCAGTAAAATCAGCCGCATCACAGGTGGACTCCACATGCACAAACAACAGGTTCTTCTTTGCTGCTTTTTAATCTAAGTTGAACTGCATTAGACAGTTTGTCACACAAAGCATGACATTCCAAAGATTTGGATTACAGGAATACAATCTGGTGTATTTTATGACAGCATATTAATAAAAATATGCCCCACGATAAACAATATTACAGAAATATTGCATGATTATGGTTAAATGATCACACAATTATTTTATGAATTCAATATTTTAAACTGTAGTATTGTTTAAAATGTATACTTTGAAATGCCAAATCATAACAGTGTAAAATTTTATAATTTCAAATGAAATAAGTTCATAATCCTGATTTGGACCAAATGATCACTGGATTGATCTGGGCCACATTCCTTCCATCAACAATCGGCCCTCACCGTTGCCACAATGCCCAGTTCTGGCTGAAAGGATACGTGCTATTGCCGACAGAAGGCCAGCAGTGCTAGCTTGAGGCCACATTCGGCCCAAGCTTGCTTGCGATGTGGGTTTGTGTGGATTAATCATGACATTAAGATAACAGGTAATTGTTTCTTTATACTGTGTTTCGATCATTAAAAGTGTACTGTCTCCATCTGATTCAGCTCATCACTTTGTCAATAGAAAGGGGACTAAAAATATATATTTTTCCCCAATTGTCCCTAAAGACAAATGAAGAGATATGTCTAACAACCAACAACACAGTGATGTGCTCAACACAAAACACTACTGGGAATATCCCGTCTTTATGTTTACATACCTTTTGCATTATCAGTATTACACTTATATTATTGTATACTTGTGTTATTATATACTTGTATTACACTTACATTTATATTGTTACAGCAGTACAGTAATGCGTACTATTATATGGGGGAAGCAAGAATGGCAGACAGGAAAAATGTATTTAAGTGCAGGTGCGGTACCTTAATGAAAACAAAGCCAAAACCAAACCAATACAAGGGAACACGGAGAGCAGGGCACCATGGCGGAGCAGAGACAACACCAAATTATGTTTTTTGAAAATGTAAAACTGCAGAAAGTTTTCAGTGATGGGTAGGTTTAGGGTTAAAGGGATGGAGTCTATACAGTATAAAAATCATGCCTATGAAAAGTTCGCATAAAACAGGGAATACCAACCTGTGTGTGTGGTCCAGGACCAAATGTCCCTACAAGGATAGTAAAAAACATTTTGTGGGGAAAAATGTAAGTTCTTATGAAAAGAAAAATCTTATAAATCAGGGATTTTCAACTCTAGCCCTTTCCTGCAGTTTACCTCCAACCTTGAAAAAATTCACCTGCTTGTAGCTTTACCCTTTACTTTAATTTGCTTTTTAAGGTGTGATTGATTAGGGTTGGAGCAAAACTCCTGTTAAAAAAAAAACGCTGTTATCTATGCAGAAACAAAAGTGTGTGTTGGGTTGTTGGGTTGTTGGTTGGGTGGGTGAGTGTGTTTTTTGGGGTTGGGTGGTGGTATGTGTGTAGATGTGTGTCTAAAACAGAGGATTATTACGGAGCGCAATCCTCTCAGCTGACTTGGCTTTGGGAATATTTGGGAAGAACGTTCTGAATACCAGCCACTTTCTTTTAACAACACAAGATGTTGGACCATAATATTACAGCATAACAAAGAAAAAAAAAACAATTTGATAGAAAAAAAAAACATTTTATTCTATGCACATACTCAATGGATTTAAAAACAACTTTTTATCTCCTTTTTAAAACATGTCTAGGCATTTTCTTTTATGGAAATAAACTTCTTTGAGTTTAACTTCTTAAACTCCACTCATTTTCACAACCAAATGGACTGAATTAATAGCCTACCTCAAGATTTCAGATAACTAAACATATATAAATGGTTTTTCAAAATGCAAAGATGGACTCTGACATTTCAACTGGGAGCCGAGGTGGATATGAGGTAAATTATTATTATTATTATTATTATTATTATTGTAAGTAGTAGATGTATCCATGGTATAATTTAT
Organism: Siphateles boraxobius; assembly: GCF_051911475.1. Lineage (NCBI taxonomy): Eukaryota > Metazoa > Chordata > Actinopteri > Cypriniformes > Leuciscidae > Siphateles > Siphateles boraxobius. The sequence goes on from NW_027509153.1 coordinate 1,229,229, forward strand.
TTGTTATTTATACAACATTCAGTTTTGGTTCTAAACTTTGTTTTAACTTTCAAAGAATGTTTTCTGCAACCCAGTTTTTGAGCTTGATGAAGAAAATGAGGAAAACAAAGAAAATTTCAAAATTGACATATACCTTGAATCTACTAAAAATCCAGCTGCAGGTAAGTGTGCATACCTTCTGATATATTTAATATAGGATATTCTTAGTTAAATGTTTAAATGTATACATTTTATAACACACTTGTAATATGTACAGATTTAAAGATTTAAGACATTAAGTTGTATGGAATCCTTACCAGCACTATAGTGCATACACACTGACCCACTCTGTAGTCACCTCCCTAGTCAGAGTTTTGGCCGCTGGAAGTTTTTCAAGAAAGTACTCCCGGTTAGTTTCCTGGGCCCCAAAACTGTGCGTTTTTACGTGAAAAAATTATTTGCGTTTCAAAGCTTGATTAATTTAACACACAAAAAACACGCCGGTCAAAATTCATACCTCAGTTTTAATCGGCACTATTTTCTTTCCATTTCTATCAATCCGCGCTGCTGTCAACGTCAACAGTGCGCACGTTCCGACCAGCTGTTCCATAGTGTTTACACAATCGATTACGAAACAACGTAAAAAGTAGAAAATGAACGATGGTGCGAACTTGTAAATTTCCAGGCTGTGACCACAAGAATGTGCCGGGATCACCGTTCAGATTCCATCGTTTTCCTGTTTCGGATATAGCTACGAGACAGCTTTGGCTGGTTGCAATCGGCTACTCTGCGGGAGCTAAAATATCCAGAATCAAGGATTATCGTGTGTGCACAGTGCTGTACCAGTACCACGGGTACGCTCTATTTACTAACTTTATGATCCCATGTCTAAACTGTACGGTAAACAAGCTGATGTTTAGACTCCAGTGGAAAATACATGAAAAGATGTGTAATATAAAAACATTATATAGGGATATAGGTACAATTTGCTGAGAAAACTATTTGATTTAGTTCACTCTCTCTTCCCGTTCTATCTCCATCTGTTGAAGTACGGCATCGGTACTCCGGTTCATAAAGGTATCCCTTTGGCGTTGTGCTAAAATTACTTTCATCCTCATCTGTTCCGTCTGACATTGTGCTAAAATTGGTTTCATCATCAGAAGTTTCGCAGTCAGACATGTTGTCAGCGAGTCGCGCTATAAACAGCTGATCGGAACGTGCGCACTGTTGACGTTGACAGCAGCGCGGATTGATAGAAATGGAAAGAAAATTTAGCCGATTAAAACTGAGGTATGAATTTTGACCGGCATGTTTTTTGTGTTAAATTAATCAAGCTTTGAAACGCAAATAATTTTTTCACGTAAAAGCGCACAGTTTTGAGGCCACGGAAACTAACCGGGAGTACTTTCTTGAAAAACCTCCAGCGGCCAAAACTCTGATCAGGGAGGTGACCACAGAGTGGGTCAGTGTGTATGCACTATAGTGCTGGTAAGGATTCCATACAACTTCATGTCTTAAATGGGCGAACTAACCCTTTAAGCACCTTTCATTGTTGCAGTGAATCTAATCTATGTATTCCATTTACTATATTTTTGGCTTAATGTCTTTATAAAAGGTCACAGTGTGGTAAATGACTGTTTGATGACTTTAAGAGAACAGCTGGGTGGCCATGGAACAATAATGGTGTCAACCGGTGTGTTTTTGATTTTGGCTGTTCTTTGCATCATACTGCTCCTTGTTCTCAACCGTGAGTAAGCAAATCCAATTTTTTATGGTATCTTTACACGCTTCAATGCTGTTGACTTGCCGCGCTCTTATCGTTATTGTAAACTTGTGTCAAAGGCGCAGTTGTTTGTAGCAAATAGCAAGCCCGCGGCACTCTAGGTAACAGCCAGCGAGTGTACTGACACCTAGCGATTAGAAAATATACACGCACCATATTCTCTCTGAAGCAAGATTCTTCCGAAATAAATAGGAGCGTTTCGTTTTCAGTCTTTTCTCTAAGGGTTCGAACCTGAGAGCTCGTGCTTTCAAAGAAGGTCCCAGTTTCAATTCACTCGAACATCGAGAGCACATCAAGGGTACGCGCCGTGCACATAAAGAGTAGTCTGAAGGACGGGGTGAGGACAGCTGGTGACATGGAGCTCAATTTCAATGGCACCCAGAAAATCTTGCCATGACCCGGATTCGGACCGGGGTTGCTGCAGCCACAATGCAGAGTACTAACCACTATACGATCATGGCGAGCTGCCGGTCTACCTGACGTGTCCCTGAATACAAAGGGGCCTTGTCATCTTTAGCTTGCAGACAAAACTGTTTCTTACCAACATAACTCTTTTCAAGGATAATCCTGTAACAGTGACTTTTTTTCCTTTTATAAAGTCTAAGCTAGGCCTCCAGAAGGTTACAAACTAAAGCAGGTGCAGGCTGTCAACGTAGTCGGCAGGATTCGAACCTGAGCGGGGAGACCCCAATGGATTTCTAGTCCATCGCCTTAACCACTCGGCCACAACTACAAGCTGGCTGAAAGGGGCATGTCGTTTGTGGATTGGTGCCTTGCAGCGTCGCTGCCCGAGGCCAGTGTAGATCAGCAAGAACTCAACAACAAAACGTACCGCTCCACAAAAAGAGGCTCGTTCGCCCGAACAGGGACTTGAACCCTGGACCCTCAGATTAAAAGTCTGATGCTCTACCGACTGAGCTATCCGGGCTCTTGCTCGAGAAGCGTGCGTGCTGCGTCGGAACGCACAGCAAAATGAATCATATTGGCGCAGAAAAAAAGAGTGTCCTCCAATGCATTGCGTTTCCTTCTTCGAAGATTCAGAATGGCCGTCAAAACGTCTGCTATGTCAAAATATATTGGCAAATTAGTGGGAATGCAGCCTATTAGACTGATGATAATAGTAATTAAAGGAAAATAATGCTAGGAAAAAGAACAAAAACTCACTGCTACTTGTCTGGAAAGCCTCTTCACACGCTTCAATGCTGTTGATTTGCCGCGCTCTTATCGTTATTGTAAACTTGTGTCAAAGGCGCAGTTGTTTGTGGCAAATAGCAAGCCCGTGGCACTCTAGGTAACAGCCAGCGAGTGTACTGACACCTAGCGATTAAAAAATATACTAACCACTATACGAGCACGGCGAGCTACCGGTCTACCCGACGTGTCCCTGAATACAAAGGGGCCTTGTCATCTTTAGCTTGCAGACAAAACTGTTTCTTACCACCATAACTCTTTTCAAGGGTAATCCTGTAACAGTGACTTTTTTTCCTTCTATAAAGTTTAAGCTAGGTCTCCAGAAGTTTACAAACTAAAGCAGGCGCATGCTGTCAACGTAGTCGGCAGGATTCGAACCTGTGCAGGGAGACCCCAATGGATTTCTAGTGCATCGCCTTAACCACTCGGCCACGACTACACGCTGGCTGAAAGGGGCATGTCGTTTGTCGATTGGTGCCTTGCAGTGTCGCTGCCCGAGGCCAGTGTAGATCAGCAAGAACTCAACAACAAAACGTACCGCTCCACAAAAAGAGGCTCGTTTGGCCGAACAGGGACTTGAACCCTGGACCCTCAGATTAAAAGTCTGATGCTCTAAGCTGGGGAACAATAGTCTGTTTGAGGAAGGGCAGAAGGAAAAAGAAGAGGAAGAAGGGGAAGAAAGAAAAAATGAAAGGAAAGGGAAAAGGTAAACCCACCTTTCACCCTTCTGTGTGATTTTTGGTAGATTGGTATTCATATTTTACAGAAAATTGCCTTTTTATATATTTCATGGGCAAATCACTGACGTGAACGGCGTCGGTTCGAGTCCCACCTCTGACAAGGTTGAAATCACCCAATATCTTTTCTATTATTTTCTTAATGAATGAACACATATGTATAGATTTCATGTGCTTTTTTGCCTTAACACATATTTTATAAAAACATATTTCTCCTTGTATGGATACATGTTAAAATGTATTTATTATATGAATATGTGGTTTCTTGAAATGTATTATTTATTTTATTATTTCACCATTGAATATAATAAATCTTTATTATCTTTTTTAAATTACTCTCTTTTCTAACTGAACTATATTTATTTTTTGAGTAAATTAATAAATGGAGCATTGACATCACGCTGACATTATGGATACATCAGAGGTGATTAATAAAAGATTGAAGTAAATTGTCAATTACAGTTTTTTTCAGTCGCTAACAAGCGTTTGTCCAACCAGTTGTCACATTTTCAAAACTCTAAACACAATTAGCACAGCATCAGTCTTTTGTGGCCATACCATGCACACATTTCATGTCGTTTTCACACAATATGCAGTCAGTGAACACATTTCCACAATGCTTACATTTTCTTAACAGACAATACCTCCCAACAAAATTATGGATTGTTTTTGTTGTATTTACAAATGTTAACACACACCATCCCACAATAGCAAAAACAATATTCCAAACCTTAGATACAGTATAAAAACCTCTGCTTCTGCAATGATATCAGTTCAAAAACAATATATCTCAGCTGATACAACAAACAATTGAATAATTGAGACACAGCTGATTTATGTTGGGTAAATTGGGCCAATCATAGCTGATTCCAGTCTGGCTTAGACTCAGTGGCAGGGGTTATTTTTTTCTATTACATTGACACTTATACAGTAAAAGGAGGACTTTGAGGAGTGATGTTTTTGGACACAGAAACAGAAAAAAACACACTGTAATGTCTGGACGAGGAAGAGTAAGAGCAAGGGGCCCAGGGAGAAGAGCAGGCCCAGTGAGAGATGCAGTGAGAGGTGCAGGTGCAGTGAGAGATGCAGTGAGAGATGCACTGAGAGGTGCAGTGAGAGATGCAGGTGCAGTGAGAGATGCAGGTGCAGTGAGAGGTGCAGTGAGAGGTGCAGTGAGAGGTGCAGTGAGAGATGCACTGAGAGGTGCAGTGAGAGATGCAGGTGCAGTGAGAGGTGCAGTGAGAGGTGCAGTGAGAGGTGCAGTGAGAGATGGAGTGAGAGATGCATTGAGAGATGCAGGTGCAGTGAGAGATGCAGTGAGAGATGCAGTGAGAGTTGCAGTGAGAGTTGCAGTGAGAGTTGCAGTGAGAAATGCAGTGAGAGGTGCAGTGAGAGGTGCAGTGAGAGGTGCAGTGAGAGGTGCAGTGAGAGGTGCAGTGAGAGTTGCAGTGAGAGATGCAGTGAGAGTTGCAGTGAGAGATGCAGGTGCAGTGAGAGAGGCAGTGAGAGGTGCAGTGAGAGATGCAGGTGCAGTGAGAGGTGCAGGAGCAGTGAGAGATGCAGTGAGAGGTGCAGGAGCAGTGAGAGATGCAGGAGCAGTGAGAGATGCAGTGAGAGATGCAGGTGCAGTGAGAGAGGCAGTGAGAGGTGCAGGAGCAGTGAGAGATGCAGGTGCAGTGAGAGGTGCAGGAGCAGTGAGAGATGCAGTGAGAGGTGCAGGAGCAGTGAGAGAGGCAGTGGCCCTCATTTATCATTCTTGCGTAGAAACGGGCGTATATGTTGGCGTAAGATTATGCTTACACTCCTCTCACCGCCTGATTTATGAAGCTGTGCGTACCTTTGAAATCCAGGTGTACGCAATACCTGCCCTTGATAAATGCCGCGGCTGAAAACGATCGTCATTAGAATAACACGCCCCTATATATTCAAGTATCCGCCTCCCCCACACCCTCATTTTACACCATCGACACACGGAAGACGGCAAAGAGGAGACACTTCTCTGGAGATCGAGACCATCACCATCATGAAAAATTATTATTAAATCAAACAACAATATTGTTGATGATAAATTCAAAGTTAATTGTATTTTTTTTTTCAAAACGCTATAAATCCATCCATTTTTTGTCTAAAAAAACAACAACAAAAACAACAAGAAGAGAACATGCAACATATAATCAGGGACTCATACTATAAATTAATGTAAATTAAATAATTGCAACTGCATGAAATAAATAAAAGCCAAACAAAATAAATAGTAAAATAAATTAAATAGTAAAAATAAAATAAATATTTCCAATGTCACGTTCCAATATTGTCCACCACATAAAACAAATAATTTAAAAATAACACACAAATACAGTCCTTAAATACAACAATGTTAAAAATACATTCAAATCATTAAGTAACACATTTAGGCTAATAGTAATTCGTGCCGAACTTGAAAAAAGTAATGATAACAATATTCAGGCCTACTATTAGGCGTGTTGTAGCCATTAACTAAGTGCATTTAGTTTCATATTTGTTAAAAAATAATAATGTTATTTTTTCCCCATCTATGTTGATTATGAAAAGTGAACATAGGCTAAGATAGGATGCGCAATATATCGGGAGACATGCTCAGACATGATTTTGGCCACTTAATTAAGTTTTGTTTTGTAGAAAGCCTTTCTTTAAAGTGAATTTCGTTTTGTATAAATTGTATCTTAATTTTAATATTTTTTTCATCAACCAATTGCCTGGATTTAATAAATAAGAAGCAAATAGCAGACAATATAATCATGAGTCATGACATGGAGGTGCAGGCGCGGTCCCTTGCATTGCACGTGAACTGGGGCGCATCTCATCACAAATTAACCGAAACTCAGTATATGCCTCACAGACATGAGAAATATATCTATAAAGAAAGCTTGAAATGTCTTTAAACGAAACAATTATAAACGAAAAGAAATAGGCTACTCTCTCTATAGGCGCGTTCACTACGGAGATGGTGATCATCAATTTCATCTTTGCAGACACAACACTAGTTTATTAATAGAAATAAAATACAAATTTATTTTTAAAAATGGTGTTTATCGCGTTTTGGAAAAGAGCTCCTCATATCTTTTAGTTTGTCAGTGCGTTTTGTGGTGTTAGGAATTGTTTTTCTGCGCATTTCCGCACTAACTCAAAACGTGCGTACATGTACACCACCTCCTGACCTGGCGTAGGATTTGAGCGTGCCGTACGCCAACGTCCATATTGATAAATATCAAAGTCACCGTGGTTTTGGGTGTACGCTGGAAATTTGGTGTATGCACTTTTGATAAATGAGGGCCAGTGAGAGGTGCAGGAGCAGTGAGAGATGCAGGTGCAGTGAGAGGTGCAGGAGCAGTGAGAGATGCAGTGAGAGGTGCAGGAGCAGTGAGAGATGCAGGAGCAGTGAGAGATGCAGTGAGAGATGCAGGTGCAGTGAGAGGAGCAGGGCCAGGGAGAAGAGCAGGCCTAAATCATTTCAGTATACTCCCCTTCGTGCCAGGATCAGTCGGAACTCCATTCTGTGTGCCAAATCCAGCTGGTCCAAGATGGTCTTGCTACTGGAAATGTAACCCATCTTACAACCAGCGGCACTGCACCAGAGGGTCTCCGAGATCATCAGGTAGTACCTATCGACATCCAAAACCTGGCGGGCTCACTTGTGGGCTCCATAACCTGTGAGCTGTTTTCCACACACAGGACAGCACAGCCTGACCTTCCAAAGGTGGTATGGCATCCACAAGACAAGCCGGTGTGTGAAAAAATGCTCTGGAGTGGGGGCCTTGTATCGATACGTTTTTATTTATTAATTACCCATATGACTATGGAGTTCCTTGAAATGTGCTATACATATGAGATATATAGGCCCATAATAATAATAATTATAATAATGTTTTGACTCAGGCTCACTGAATGATTACTGAATGACGAGAAACAATTCTATGAACAATAAAATGTTTTATTTTTTAACAATAAAATATAACATTAAACTATGCACATAATAAAGAGTATAAATATAACATGGAGAACAGTAGTAAACACACAAAAGTAGAAACAATACGAGTATTAAAAAAAAACATAAAATAATTAAAATAAAAGTCCCTGAGTGGGGTCGAACCCCCAACCTAATAATAAATAACATATATAATAGTAATAAACACACAAAGATAAAAAACTTTATAAAACTATATACATAGTAGTAAGTATATATATATATATATATATATATATATATATATATATATATATATATATAAATATACAAAATATATAAAAAATTAGCTATTTCTTTTTCTTTACTTTTTCAAGCCACTGTTCTTTCGTAAGTGTCTCTGTGACAGGGCAGTAGATAGTCCCTCTAAACTGGCTGTGCCCAGTCGCTGCTGTCCTAAATTGTCCACACTTCCTGCAGGTATTTGCCTCAACCTTTCTGTGGTATGGACGAGGGACGGTGGGTTGAGATTGACTGACTGTGGCAGGAGCTGGGAGGACGAAACTGGGAGTGGCTGGGGCTACAGGAAAAGGGTTTTGGGGGACAACAAACAGTGTGAAGGTAGGGGTAGTGTGGGAGGCAAGAGGGACAGTCGCGCTGGGGCTGGGAAGGACAGGTTCTGGTTGAAGGCTGCCAACGGGCCGAGGAATTATTGGCCTCAGGGTTGTCAGCTTGGGTATGACTGCCTCAGTTGTATAGCTAGTGATGCGCCTTTTTAATCTAGCTTGCCCAGCTGTGCTTTGTGGCAGTTTGTAAATATGTTGCTCTCCCTGGACCTGGGGTGGAGCAACAGCACGTACACTGGCAGGTGGGAGAGCCTCAGCAGCAATACCAAGAGGGTCAGGCAGATCGATCCCCTGAAGCAGAAGAGTCTGATCTTGCTTCTTAACCCTGCCGTTGTGCCACTGAACCAGAGTGGTCTGATTTACCTCCACCAGCTGGAGAGTAGTGTCCTGCATGATGGCACCATTAGACAGGATCAGCTGCCGGATCTTTCGGTAATCTTGTAAAATAGGAGACCAGCGACTCAGCGTCACCTTCTCTTTCTTCCTCGGACTTTGATGGATGCGACAGAGCCTGATGAAAATGGCCTCCACGAGACGACAGCAGTCTGGCCATTGGGCAGGTGAAGCTGTAGATGCCAACACACTCCATTTCAGGCTGTCCACTCCAGGGTTGAAAACAGCCTTCTTTTTTGGAGACCTGAACCTCCCTGTTGTCAGCCTGTCCTGGTGTCTGGCAGCAAACTTCACTCGCTGCTTGTCATATTCAAGCAGACTCTGCCACAAGCACACAATGTCATCAACCTGAAGAAGGATAGAAGTATAGAGGCATAGCAGAGTTAAAAGGAAACTGGTAATTTTGCATACATAGTTCAGTAACACTGTTTTTACAGTCACATTGTGTTTTGTGTGGTCTTTTCCAAGTTAACAAACATTCAAAATGTTTACATACCTGCTGCCTGCTCAGTGTTAACCCTGTGCTTGTCTTCAGCTCTACCAAATACTCAGCCAGTCTGTCCACCCGGTCCATTCCTGGAATGTTCTGGTCATCCACAGCCTAAAACAGTATCATTTTAAATGGTAAAGAAAAAAAGAGATCAGTGAAATTACATCTTAATGGTAGTATTAATCAGTTTGTCGAATTACAAATTAATTTGCTCGTGGCAAGTTCCTATTGTGAAATTTACATACCAAAAGCTCTTCAGGCACATGAGTGGGGGAACCTGGTGCATACTGGTCTATGGATGTAGTTGGCTGAGAGGAGAAGGCGGCAGCAGCTGGCTGGGAGAAGGCAGATTGGGATGAGGCAGCAGCAGACTGGGATGAGGCAGCAGCAGACTGGGATGAGGCAGCAGCAGACTGGGATAAAGGAGCAGCAGACAGGGATGAAGGAGCAGCAGACAGGGATGAAGGAGCAGCAGACAGGGATGAAGGAGCAGCAGACAGGGATGAAGGAGCAGCAGACTGGGATGAAGGAGCAGCTGACAGGGATGAGGCAGCAGCTGACTGGGATGAAGGAGCAGCAGACTGGGATAAAGGAGCAGCAGACTGGGATAAAGGAGCAGCAGACTGGGATGAAGGAGCAGCTGAATGGGATGAAGGAGCAGCAGACTGGGATGAAGGAGCAGCAGACTGGGATGAAGGAGCAGCAGACTGGGATGAAGGAGCAGCAGACTGGGAAAAGGCAGACTGGGATGAGGCAGCAAAAGACTGGGAGAAGGCAAACTGGGATGAGGGAGCAGCAGACTGGGAGAAGGCAGACTGGGATGAGGCAGCAGCAGACTATGATGAGGCAGCAGAAGACTGAGATGAGGGATGAACAGGCTGAATTGTAGGTGGGTTATAGTTAGCTTCATCTTCAAGGAGGAAACTCAGTGTAGGGTCCTCATTGATGTCCTCCTCAAATCCCTCATCCTGCTCATCTACATTTACTTCCTCCAGCAGCTGGTCTGTCTGCTCATTGTCAGCATCTATTGACTGAAGTGGCTGCCCTGTCTGACTAAGTAGATAGTCTACTCCAATTAGCTCCCCTAAAAACAGAATGCAGTGTGTTAAACATATAGCCCTTGCATTAGCAAAGAACCATGTGCTGTAAAATGTACAGTGAGAGTCTTACCAGTGTACTGTGCAGGAGGTTGGAATGTGGGGACAAGCTTCTCTCCAAAAACATTTAGGCTGTTGGTGTTGATGCTTTGCACCACCTGCCCTACGTAGGTGAGAAGAGGGGAGGATTTTGTGGAAATTGATGCTGCTGCCCGGTCTTGGTTCCACCTGTTCAGGCCTTCCAGGAGATACAACTGAAAATTCAGTGTTTTAGCAGTGGTTCCTGTAAAGAAGTGAACAATGAAAATCATGAAACTGGGATAATGAGTTCCTTCAGAAAATATAAAGTGATATTAGATGTTCTATTGTGTTGAATATATACTATACTGCAAACACAATGAGCCACAAACCTGGAATGAACCTGTTTAGGTGGCAGTGGAAAGATTCAAGTGAGGTCGAGCCCCTAGCACATCTGTACTTCATGAGAACTAATCCTCCCTTGGTGGTGGTGGTGCCCGTCACAGTGTAGAGAAACACACCTGGCGGATCCTGGATGCACTTAACATGCCTCATCTCAAACACGCCAGATGTGCTCTATCCTCACTGTGTCCAGCAAAGGAACCCCCATCATATCTCTCCCCTTATCCCCCTTCAGTTCCTGCAGAAGCCTGTCAAGGTAGCGGGTTGTGGACTCCACCCCACGAGTCCTCCGACGGCAATAGAGCGCCAGCTCTTTTTTGGTGATGCGTCGGTCCACAAGGTTATCTGTGATGACAGGCCAACCTTCCTCCTGCAGTTGCTCTCTCTTTGCCCGCCGCAACAAAGCCACATCATCTGGGTCCCATTCAAAAATGCACGCAGAGAGACGTGACATGAAGACTGGGTATAGAGGATGAGCATCAGTGGTGCACCCCACTGCCAGCCGACGCATGAAGTGCCAGATGTCCAGCCTGATATTGAGGTCAGGCCATCCTCCAAATCTGGACTGTAGCTTGCTCTGCCCCTTCTCTATGCAGCAGCCACAGTCCACGTACAGCAGCAGTGGTGGAGCCACGGCCGCCTGGCTGTACCTGTTAATCAGTCCGGAGACCATGGTGTCCAGTGCTGGACCTTCCTGAGCAGTCAAGACACTGATAAGAATTTGTCCTGTCTCATTGCCAACAGAAGTCACCCACTGTGCTGTTCCCCTGGCTGTGCCTGACAACTTCTTTGTGATCTAAAATCAACCAAATTAAAAATATTAATAAAGCATAACACAAATCATTTTCAAACTTCACAACAGTTAAAACATCAGTAATAATGTCAAACAATTACCTGTTTGGTTGAGTCCATTTTCAAAATGGTCCCAAACGTGGAGGTTATGCTTGCCTTGATGTGGTCTATGCGACTGATAATGTCCCTCCCATAAACTGACAGCAGCCACTTGCTAGTAGGGACATCAATGGGCTCTGGAGGCTTTTGGCACATGACAGGTAAGAGGCTGGGGCGGTTGATAAAACCAGCACACTCCTCCATATAGTGCGCCAAACGGTCAAGCCACTCCTCCCCGTGGTTCTCCCTCAGCTGTTTGACAAGTCTTGTGGGACTGTTGCCCAGCGTCCGTTCCCTCAGCATGCGTATGACACGAATGTCACAAGCATACCTTTGTGTAAAAGAGAAGATTTGCTTATGTAATTTATTTTATGGTAAATAAAAAACACTTTTATTTTGCATTTACTTCATATTACACATTTCTGCTTCAGAATATAAATTATTAATTTTGAAATATGAATGTCTTTATTATAAACACATTACAAAATTCTGTACAAGGCGTGTAGATTTTATCTCACTTCTGTGTCAAAATCAGACGGAAAAGTCTTCTATGGGGCACATCGAGCTGGTCCAGGACAGTCTGACTGGTAGACAGGTAACTCAGGCAACACACAGTACACCTGAGAGTCTCTGTTACCATAAGGTAGTACCTGTCGATGTCCAGGACCTTCCCTGCTCTCTTGTGGAGGCCATATCCAGTCAGCTGCTTCCCACATGCAGGACAGAACAGTCTGAACTTCCACAAGTGGTAGGGCATCCACACCAGAAGCCTGTGATTAAAAAAGCGATCTGGAGATGGAGCCTGGTGGTAGATGAGGGAAGGGACGGGTGGCTCATACCAGAGCTTCAAGTCTGTCCTAAGTCTGCCAGAGTGAAAGATCGCAGAAGCAATCCACCTCTGATCCTGTGAGGGGATTGTCTGCCTCATTTTAGTGGGCAGCCAAAATTGATCTGGCTCGGATGCAGGAGCAGGTCCGGGCATAGAAGGGGCAACATGCTCCTCCTGATTCAAAAGCAATGAAAGATTAGAGATGTAATATTAAAACATTGTTTCTCTCAAGTTTGCATACAAGTAATTCTACAAAGGGGCATTAGGGGACATTTCATGTCCATTTATGATAATTAGCCTATATTTTCTTCAAACAAAATTATATTTAAGGCAGATTTGAGAACTGGTTCTCAAATGATTTAAAAAAAAACACTGTATACATGGCTAAATGGAAAAAAATAACACTCATATACATGTTTTACTTGAAGTTTAACATTCAATTTGTTTGTAATGGTTGACAAATTCACCAGGGAAACATAAACCAACAGTAATTTTTGTAATGTACCCCCCAATTTTTTGAATAAGCCACATGTACATGTACTTCACACACAGGAAGTAAGAGATGCCACAAAAAATAGATGGGCACTCACCAAGGATGTAAGAGTCGGACTAGCTGCAGAAGGAGGTCTGACTTCAGGAGACGGATTGGCTGAAGGAGGTCTGGCTGCAGGAGACAGACTGGCTGAAGGAGGTCTGGCTGCAGGAGACAGACTGGCTGAAGGAGGTCTGGCTGCAGGAGACAGACTGGCTGAAGGAGGTCTGGCTGCAGGAGACATACTGGCTGAAGGAGGTCTGGCTGCAGGAGACAGACTGGCTGAAGGAGGTCTGGCTGCAGAAGGAGGTCTGGCTGCAGAAGGAGGTCTGGCTGCAGAAGGAGGTCTGGCTGCAGAAGGAGGTCTGGCTACAGGAGACAGACTGGCTGAAGGAGGTCTGGCTGCAGAAGGAGGTCTGGCTGCAGAAGGAGGTCTGGCTGCAGGAGACAGACTGGCTGAAGGGGGTCTGGCTGCAGAAGGAGGTCTGGCTGCAGAAGCAGGTCTGGGTGCAGGAGACGGACTGGTTGAAGGAGGTCTGGCTGCAGAAGGAGAAGCACTGGCTGCCGGTTGAATGCTTGAATGAGAAGGACTGGATGAAGGTGAAAGACTGGGTCTGGCTGAAGGAGGCGGACTGTGACTACCAGGCTATAAAGATACATATTGTACATTATCAACAAACATAATAAAGATGATGATGATGAAACATATTAAGGTCTTTTTAAATTACCTGAATCCGCCTTTGTACATTTAGGCTGGGTTTGGCTGCTGAACTAATGGATCCCCCAAATCGTGGCTTTGTAAACTAAAAGAAGGAGATTATTGAACAGATTGACATTCATGTAATATCATACATGCATTGGAAATTTGATGATATGAATTCCCTATTGAAGAATACACAAATAATCTTCCAGCCTACCAATAAAAGGCATTGGGAAATTCCGGAGATCATTGCTTGTGGAGGAGGTAATCTACTCAAATATTAAAATAATGCTTTACCATTGATAAGTTAAGTGCAGGCCGTGTAAAGGTCGGGGCTGAGGTAGAGGTTGGGACAGCGGTAGGACTGGATGCAGGTGGAGCACTTGTGGTCTGGTAAAAGAACAATCAAGAATGAGGAAAACAGGTTGTATTCATCTTTCATTCGTGGTACATTTTACCGATCTAATTACGCACAGGCATGCCAAAATCTAACATTCACAGACATTTATACATTTAATCAGGACAATCCGTCCCTGTACACCAGCAAGAGTCTGAGAGCAGAAACAGCAAGGAGAAGCTGTATAAAAATAAATATAACACCCAATAAAAATAAAATCAATACTAACTGGTCTCTTTGGCAATTTTTAAAATCCAAATCATTTCTAAATGTTTTTGTTTGCTTGTGTTTTTATATCTGTAATGAGGTCATAAATAAAACCTGTGCTTCGTAATCTGTGGATACGTATATTTTGATATTTGGAGAAATACACACAGTGGCCACAAATTAATTATATTCACATTATATATATATTTTATTTATTTACAATTATACACTAATTAATGGAGCCTAACTGCAAATCGCAGATGAAATTGTAATTGACTGTCTAATTCTAAGATGCAAACAAATATATATATATATATATATATATATTTGTTTGCAGCTTAGAATTAGATAGTCAATTACATGAATATATTAATCCATGTAATTGATCCTAAATTAATCCTAACATAAATATTATTGATATAGGTAATGGTAATGGACTGCTGACACATCAACTTTGTTTGAGGTAAGATTTAAAAGCTTTATACAAAATACTTTTTTGAATAAATAAGCAAAAACCAAAGCCTATCAGAAATTGTCTCTGCCTATTTAATCGTTGGAGGAGCTATGGGACTAGATATAGCCAACATTGTTATCCACGGTAAAAGGTGGTATCACTTTATCAAGCTTTATAAATAAAAAGCAAAATTTTTATTTTTATTTTCCAAACCCCTGTGCTGGCAAACCGCCGCAGACGGGACATCCACTCATCGTCCCACATGGCCTTGTGTGACTTTTTAGACATCTCTGGAACATTTGAAACATGTTTAGTCTTTTTAGCTAAAACATAAATTACATTTACGTATTACTAACGCTTTACTACTTATTACTGTATTTGATACAGTACTACTATAATTAAACACTAAACAATAACATACCAGAATCATGATCGATATTGACATTTTTAAACACACCTTAAAGAACACTGAAAGGTAAAAATCCACGAATATATTATTGTTAATGTAATTCATCATTGGAGACAATAACATGAGAAGTGCTGCAGTATACTACATCAAGACTGATCATGACACTAAACAACTTTACATTTTAAAATGCAAATTAAAATATGTTGTTGTTAATGTAGATTGTAGTTTATCAAAAAATAGTGTAATAGAAAAGTGCTGCAATATACTAGCTCATCAAGATATATAGATCATAACATTAAAAAGTACCTTAATGCAGCATAACATACAAGAAAAAGTTAGCAATATATGAAAAATATGTTGCTGATGTTAATGTAGTTCATCAACACATTAAGATGAAATGCTGAGGTTGCCAGCAGATCAAGATCGCGATAGATCATAACAATAAACACCTTAATGGGTCATAAAATACGAGAAGAAAATGAAATATGTATTATTGTATTGTTGTTAATGTAGTTTTTCTTACTTGTTGACATTCGATGAATGAACGGCAATACTTCGGCGCGGGTATACCTGAGAATAAAAGAGCCCGTCTCTCCACGGCGCCTGAAAGATGAAGATTCGATGCGTGATTGGCCAAAGAATCCTCTCAAAGATGAAACCAGAGAACGCCATTGGCTCAGCAAAGATGGAGATCCGAAACGTGATTGGCCAAGGAACTCTGAAAAAGATGAAGCCCGATAACGCCATTCGCCAAGCAAAGATGAAGATACGACGCGTGATTGGCCGAGGAACTCTGACAAAGATGAAGTCCGAGAACGCCATTCGCTCAACAATGATGGAGTGCTCGCGCTTGTTTGGCTGTTGTGAAACAGCCGCACGGCTGTCAGGTAGCGTTCAGGTCGCAGTCTCCCCTGGAGGCGTGGGTTCAAATCCCACTTCTGACAAACCTAACCTTTTGCTGCCTGGCTCAAGCTAGAGTCTTTAACCCTCTGGCAAGTTTATCAAGAAATGCAGTAATGTTGACAAAGCACTGCAATTCAGTTCATTCTAGAATTAACCAAACATTAAAGTAACACTGACCTGCAGTACATGGCCTTTAAAGTAACACTTTAGTGCAATGTATGGGATTCTATGGCACTTGGAATTTCAAGTCATGACATTTCAGAAAAAATGGACATGTTGATTGAATCGGATTCAACTGAATTTCACGAAATAACATGTTGTGATGTTTACCGGAAGATGCAGTAGAATTTCATTGCAAGGATTCTTGGAAATTTCTTGGAATGAAATGTCATGGGTTTGGGGGCATGGGGTGGAGTGTCATGACACAAGATTCAAGGAATGTCATGTAAAACATTACATTAGCATTAACAAGACATGCCATTAGAATGAAAGAATGATATAAGCCTTAACAAAACATTGTAACAACACTGTTACGTCTCCCCTCTTTGTCCAGGGGATAATAGGGAACGACGAACAAATAGTGAAGAGACTTTGAGGATCTCCAGCTCTCCAGTCCCAGATTCACCAAATAATCAAACAAAGTTCACTTTGAAATGGCATGTCTGCCTTTTATTTCTGTACCCTTTGACAAAGCTAAACAAAAAAAATTAATAACATCAAGTAAACAAAACACATTACAAATAAATCCAAAACAAAAAATGTTACCTCGGGAGGAGGACCCAATTCAAAAGAAAACAAAAATAACCTCTACCTAAAAGGGGAATAACATTACCTTACCTATACAAAACAGAAAACAAAACAAAACAGATAACTTCCCTCACTCCCTAACTAACCATTAAACAAGAGAAAAGTTCTGGGTATCCTCCACCCTACATTACCCACAAACTCTTAACTAATCATAACTGAAAAATAAATTCAAGAGTCACGTTAGGACACACATTGTGACCACACACATCAAAGAGCGCGACCAGCGCTCACTTGTCTGGGCTTGGAGAGCGGAACAACCTCAAACGCCGCGATGTCTCTTTCTTTCCTCAGCACTCTCTCTGCTGCTTTATTAGACTCCTCAGGACACGCACCAATCAGTGCGCGGACAACACTCACAGTTTAACGAGCACAGGTGGTAGCCCTTAATCCTATCAAAGGCACAAGAAAAGAGAAAGAGAATACACATGCACATAACACTCCTAGTATGTTACAGACACACAATGAATACGTCCTTGGACGTAACACCCCCACCAATAAATTTTTCCTATATTCCCTCAATTATAGGAAAAACAAAAACAACCTTTCTTATGGTTCAGGACACTATACCCTGGACAGCGCATCCGCTACGACATTTTCAGTGCCTTTCAGATGTTTAATATCTAGGTTATATTCCTGTACAATTAATGCCCATCGCATCAAACGCTGGTTGGCATTACACATACGGGAAAGAAACGTCAGAGGGTTATGGTCGGTGAATACAATAATGGGCACACTACTACCTCCCAAATAAACCTCAAAGTGTTGGAGTGCCAGCACTAAAGCAAGAGCTTCCTTTTCAATTGTGCTGTAGTTACTCTGGCACCTCGAAAACTTTTTGGAAAAATAGCACACAGGATGATCAATTTCCATATGGTCCTCTTGTAATAATACTGCTCCTGCCCCAGATGAACTCGCATCTACGTGCAGCTTAAAAGGGCGATGGAAATCCGGAGCCTTTAGAACAGGGGCGTAACACAGAAGATCTTTAGCAGATAAAAAAGCATGCTCGCACTCATTAGACCATACAAATTTCCTTTTATCACTAAGTAGATCCGTAAGTGGGGTCACAACGCTGGAGAAATTTTTGCAGAAATTTCTATAATACCCACACATTCCAAGAAACCGTCTTAGCTCACGTTTATTAGATGGAGATGGATAGGCTATTATCGCAGAAACCTTCGCTTCTACAGGTCTCACACTTCCTTGACCCACCTTCTTTCCCAAGTAGGTCACCTCTGCTTTCGCAAATTCACACTTTGCGAGATTTACAGTCAGAGAAGAGTCTGACAATCGAGTAAACAATAACTCAAGATTAGTCATATGTTCGGTCCAACTGTCTGAATACAGTACCACATCATCTATATATGCATCACACTTCGGTACATTAGATAAAACCCTCTGCATAAGCCTTTGAAATGTCGCAGGAGCATTTCGCATCCCGAACGCAAGGACAGTGTATTGAAGAAAGTTGTCGGGTGTAGCAAAAGCGGAAATTTCTGAAGCCCGTGGCGTAAGAGGCACCTGCCAGTAACCTTTCAACAGATCCAACTTTGTTACATATCTTGCTGCTCCCACCCGATCGATACAATCTTCAATGCGAGGCAGTGGAAATGAATACGGTTTTGAAAGGTTATTAACTTTTCTATAGTCCGTACAAAAGCGATATGTGGAGTCTGGTTTGGGTACTAGCAAGCATGGGGAGCTCCATGGACTCTGACTTGGTACGGCTAACCCATGTTTTAACAGATATTCTACCTCGCCCTTCATAATTTCACGTTTTTTTTGATTCACCCTATATGGATGCTGTTTCACCGGGGTTGCACTTCCCACTTCAATGTCATGACATAATACAGATGTTCTGCTAGGCACGTCTTAAAAAAGTGAGGGAAAAGACTGGATCAAATTACACACATCCTCATACTGTTTTTCAGATAAATGCACCAGGTAACCTCCTAAATCACCCAAAATGTTAGAATTCTTCAGATGAGGAGTAGAAGTTGGAGCAACACCATCATCTTCTACAGCACAAGAGGCAATTATGGTGACCGCGGAAGAAACCAATGGAACGTCTACAGACAGAGCATTTTTCGGTTCCCTCTCCACATACGCCTTAAGCATATTCACATGGCAAACTCTAGTTTTTCGTCGACGATCAGGAGTTTGAATAACGTAATCAGTTTCACTGAGCTTTTTCTCTATGACATATGGTCCTGAAAACTTTGCTTGCAAAGCATCAGCAGGCACTGGCAAAAGCACAAGAACAGAGTCACCAACCTGCAAATTCCTCCTGACACTCTTTTTATCAAACTGCTGCTTCATTTTCGACTGTGTGACAGATAGATGAGCCTTAGCTACATCACACGCCTTATGAAGTCTCTCTCTGAATGAACTCACATAATCCAAGAGAGAGACCGAAGAAGGATTTTTCATCAACAAATGTTCATACAGCAATTTTAACG
Source organism: Siphateles boraxobius (assembly GCF_051911475.1). Classification (NCBI taxonomy): domain Eukaryota; kingdom Metazoa; phylum Chordata; class Actinopteri; order Cypriniformes; family Leuciscidae; genus Siphateles; species Siphateles boraxobius. The sequence continues at coordinate 1,248,476 of NW_027509153.1, forward strand.
GACCCCTCACGGTGTGTCCGAACACTAGTTCGGCGGGACTAAATCCCAAGGACTCCTGAACTGCTTCTCTAGCAGCGAATAACAAAAAAGGCAACCCCTCCACCCAGTCTTTTCCCGTCTGCAAACAATATGCGCGGATCATAGTTTTTAGGGTTTGATGGAACCTTTCTAAGGCCCCTTGTGACTCGGGGTGATAAGGACTAGATACTCTGTGCTCAATTCCCAATTCCTTCAAAATTTGTGTGAATATTTTAGAAGTGAAATTTGTTCCTTGATCGCTCTGTATTACTCGCGGTAGACCAAACATGGTAAAAAACTTAACCAAGTCCTTTACCACCGTCTGTGCTTTCAACGAACGCAAGGGAATGGCTTCAGGGAATCTAGTGGCTGCACACATGATCGTTAGCACATACTGGTGTCCCGATTTGGACTTTGGCAGCGGACCCACACAATCAACAATAAGTCGTTCAAATGGTTCTTCTATTACCGGTATGGGATACAGAGGGGCAACGGGTACCTTCTGATTAGGCTTTCCAATACGTTGACACACACCACAAGAGCGACAAAAGTTAACAACAGAGGATCGAAGACCAGGCCAAAAGAAATATTTAGAAATGCGGCAAACAGTTTTTGTCACTCCTAAATGACCTGCCATGAGATTTTCATGTGCCAATTTTAAAACTGGAACACGATAGCTAGCAGGCAAAACAATCTGAAACGTCTCCTGCACACCTTTTTCATCATAAAGCGGTTTCCATTTACGCATTTACAAATCATTCTCCCAAAAATAACCTATTTTAGCATCCGCTCTGTCTTCCACGTTGACCGCTGCTTTAACACATTCTGCAAAGGAAACATCTGATTTTTGCTCAGCTGACAATTTCTCCTTTCCAACATTAAAGGGAGCTTCAAGAATTAATGAAGTATCTGTCACTTTGCTTACCTCACATAACTCTGACTCTTCCGTCTTGGATTCTGTTTTTAAAAACAAATCAGAGAGATTAACAACGTCTCGAAACCTTTGAACTTGAGCCCTTGTCACAGCACATGCCGGAAAAACAGAAGGGAACTGAACACCTAGGTCAGGCTGCTCCTTAACCATGGGTTTATGCATCACGACTGGACTAGAAAAAACTTTGCCCCCTGCAAGGTCATTTCCCAGAATAATATGTACTCCAGCAACAGGCAATTGTTTGCGAACACCTAACTTAACAATGCCAGAGACAAGATCCGATTTTAAGTCCACTTCATGTAAAGGCACCTGTACACAGCCCATTTCTATACCTCGTACTAACACATCAGTACCGGTATACGATTTTTCCGAGAAAGGCAAAACACTCTCTAATATAAAAGACTGAAAAGAACCCGTATCTCGCAAGATCGACACCTGCGTAAACTGGGAATCAGAGATAGACACCTGACCATCTAAAATAAATGGTTCATAACCAGACACTTCAACCTCTCGCACCCCTGGCAGCGTCTGCGTGAGCGCAACACCTTTTTTTTTCACATTTTTCTTATTCCACTCCCTACACTCAGAAATTAAATGTCCAGGATCCAGGCAGTAAAAACAAGCCCGCTTGTCTCCTTGACGCGCCGAATTTCGACCAGTCATTTTTGGACGAGCATCGTTTTTCCACGAACGAGAAAAACTATGAGAAGGGACATCTTCTCTCACAAATTTATCAGCGGATGAAGAAAAACTAGAAGTTGGTAACTCTTGCATAAAAAACTTACGATGCGTAAGCACAAATTCATCCGCGGATACAGCGGCTTCGGCCAGCGTGGTTATCTTCTGCTCATTTAAATGCTGCACGACTTTTTCTGGAATACTCTTTTTAAAATCCTCTAGTAAAACTAATTCACAAAGTTGTTCAAAAGTGTCAGTTTTACTAGACAGGCACCATTTTTCAAACAACGTTCTCTTCTCTCTTCCAAACTCAACATATGTTTGCCTGGATGTCTTCGTATGAGATCGAAACCTCTGGCGATACGCTTCGGGAACTAACTCGTATACGCGGAGCACTGTAGACTTTACCACATCATAATCAAGCGAATCATCTAGGCTTAACGCTGAGATAACTTCTTGTGCTTTACCCACGAGACTACATTGAAGTAACAAAGCCCACATGTCTTTTGGCCAGTTAAGCTTACCAGCTATTCGCTCAAAAGCTACAAAATAAGCATCTACTTCGGCTTCTCTGAAAGGAGGCACGAGTTTAACATTTCTGCTGATGTCAAACGGAGAAACATTAGACGCCGCAACAGATCTATCTGGCGACATTTGGGACGCCATAGAGGGTGTTCGTGAACGAGGTACAGGCACCGGGTTTTTTGACGCTTCTAGATCTCTTTTACGGAGTTGAATATCACGCTCCTTCTCCGCCTCTATAACACGCAGCCTAATAATTTGAGACTCACATTCTTGTTTTTTTATTTCTAACTCTAATTCTCTTAGTCTAATCTGCAACCTGGGATCATATCGCACTTGCTCAGTATCTGACAAAGCCATAGGTGTAACATTGTGATATTTCTCCCTATCCGAACCCTCTGCCAAAATACCATCCTCTACTAGCTTGTCATATAATTCTTCTTTTATAACCTGCTTAGTAGTCTCTCTCGTCACTCGAATATTAAAAAAATCTGCGATCAATAATAAATCTTTCTTTCTGCATCGCTCAAAAACTTCTGTGGTAGGAGAAAGAGTGAAAGCTGTCAAATCGAATTCCATTTCTCCTACCACAAGAGGTCTCTTTCCCCTCCCCTACTACGAAGACATATCAGACAAGAAAAAGAGAGAAGAGAGTAAACTCACCACGTTGTTTCCTTCACTAGAAAGGCTTTCAACTACGCCGTACGGACGAGCCCCCAATTGTTACGTCTCCCCTCTTTGTCCAGGGGATAATAGGGAACGACGAACAAATAGTGAAGAGACTTTGAGGATCTGCAGCTCTCCAGTCCCAGATTCACCAAATAATCAAACAAAGTTCACTTTGAAATGGCATGTCTGCCTTTTATTTCTGTACCCTTTGACAAAGCTAAACAAAAAAAATTAATAACATCAAGTAAACAAAACACATTACAAATAAATCCAAAACAAAAAATGTTACCTCGGGAGGAGGACCCAATTCAAAAGAAAACAAAAATAGCCTCTACCTAAAAGGGGAATAACATTACCTTACCTATACAAAACAGAAAACAAAACAAAACAGATAACTTCCCTCACTCCCTAACTAACCATTAAACAAGAGAAAAGTTCTGGGTATCCTCCACCCTACATTACCCACAAACTCTTAACTAATCATAACTGAAAAATAAATTCAAGAGTCACGTTAGGACACACATTGTGACCACACACATCAAAGAGCGCGACCAGCGCTCACTTGTCTGGGCTTGGAGAGCGGAACAACCTCAAACGCCGCGATGTCTCTTTCTTTCCTCAGCACTCTCTCTGCTGCTTTATTAGACTCCTCAGGACACGCACCAATCAGTGCGCGGACAACACTCACAGTTTAACGAGCACAGGTGGTAGCCCTTAATCCTATCAAAGGCACAAGAAAAGAGAAAGAGAATACACATGCACATAACACTCCTAGTATGTTACAGACACACAATGAATACGTCCTTGGACGTAACAACACTGACACATATGACATGAATATGAGAGTAATACTATTACTGCATTTGTTCAACATTAGTCTTAAAAAAACACTGGATTTCAATTACAGTGCATATGAAGAAATGGACAAAGGCATAAAAGGGAATACAGAAAGCAGCTCCTTTATTTACACGGTCCCGTGTATCAAAAAGCACCATTCTGCCCCGTGTGAGGCTCGAACTCACAACCTTCAGATTATGAGACTGACGCTCTGCCTAACTGCGGCAACGTGGCATGTGCTGTGACTCAGGTGAGCGTTAACCCCTGGATTCTAGATCATCTGCCATTCCGTGTAGGTGGAAAAATGCTGCTCACCACTGGCCGTCATGTCAGGATGGCCGAGCGGTCTAAGGCGCTGCGTTCAGGTCGCAGTCTCCCCTGGAGGCGTGGGTTCGAATCCCACTTCTGACAAACTGACATTTGGCTGCGGGCCCAAGATAGAGTCTTTAACCCTCTGGCAAGTTTATCAAGAAATGCAGTAATGTTGACAAAGCACTGCAATTCAGTTCGTGCTAGAATTTCATGGCAAGGATTCTTGGAAATTTCTTGGAATGAAATGTCATGGGTTTGGGGGCATGGGGTGGAGTGTCATGACACAAGATTCAAGGAATGTCATGTAAAACATTTCATTAGCATTAACAAGACATGCCATTAGAATGAAAGAATGATATAAGCCTTAACAAAACATTGTAACAACACTGACACATATGACATGAATATGAGAGTAATACTATTACTGCATTTGTTCAACATTAGTCTTAAAAAAACACTGGATTTCAATTACAGTGCATATGAAGAAATGGACAAAGGCATAAAAGGGAATACAGAAAGCAGCTCCTTTATTTACACGGTCCCGTGTATCAAAAAGCACCATTCTGCCCCGTGTGAGGCTCGAACTCACGACCTTCAGATTATGAGACTGACGCGCTGTCTAACTGCGCCAACGTGGCATGTGCTCTGACTCAGGTGAGCGTTAACCCCTAGATTCTAGATCATCTGCTATTCCGTGTAGGTGGAAAAATGCTGCTCATCACTGGCTGTCATGTCAGGATTGCCGAGCGGTCTAAGGCACTGCGTTCAGGTCGCAGTCTCCCCTTGTGGCGTGGGTTCGAATCCCACTTCTGACAAACCGACAATTGGCTGCGGGCCCAAGCTAGAGTCTTTAACCCTCTGGCAAGTTTATCAAGAAATGCAGTAATGTTGACAAAGCACTGCAATTCATTTCATGCTAGAATAAACCAAACATTAAAGTAACACTGACCTGCAGTACATGGCCTTTAAAGTAACACTTTAGTGCAATGTATGGGATTCTATGGCACTTGGAATTTCAAGTCATGACATTTCAGAAAAAATGGACATGTTGATTGAATCGGATTCAACTGAATTTCACGAAATAACATGTTGTGATGTTTACCGGAAGAAGATGCAGTAGAATTTCATGGCAAGGATTCTTGGAAATTTCTTGGAATGAAATGTCATGGGTTTGGGGGCATGGGGTGGAGTGTCATGACACAAGATTCAAGGAATGTCATGTAAAACATTACATTAGCATTAACAAGACATGCCATTAGAATGCAAGAATGATATAAGCCTTAACAAAACATTGTAACAACACTGACACATATGACATGAATATGAGAGTAATACTATTACTGCATTTGTTCAACATTAGTCTTAAAAAAACACTGGATTTCAATTACAGTGCATATGAAGAAATGGACAAAGGCATAAAAGGGAATACAGAAAGCAGCTCCTTTATTTACACGGTCCCGTGTATCAAAAAGCACCATTCTGCCCCGTGTGAGGCTCGAACTCACGACCTTCAGATTATGAGACTGACGCGCTGCCTAACTGCGCCAACGTGGCATGTGCTGTGACTCAGGTGAGCGTTGACCCCTAGATTCTAGATCATCTGCCATTCCGTGTAGGTGGAAAAATGCTGCTCATCACTGGCTGTCATGTCAGGATGGCCGAGCGGTCTAAGGCGCTGCGTTAAAGCTGGGGAACAATAGTCCAACAAAGGTGGGGAAGAAGGGAAGAAAAGGGGGAAGGAAGAAAAAGAGAGGGGGAAGAAGAGAAAGAAAAAACGAAGAAAAGAAAGGCTGAAATTTGATGTTCAAAGATATGCCTTCATTAGCATAGATCTTATGATACATTTTCCGGTTTCTTCGTGTGTGAAAATCACGCATTTATATCACACTGTTTTCTATTTCAGGTGTGCACCAAGACTGGGGTTCGAATCCAGCTAAAGACAACTTTTTGTAATATTTATTATTTGAATAAATAATCATTATTTTTGAATGCATACTGTTCCCGTTTTAATAAAATATACATATTTAATTTGTTTGTTGTGTTTTTTGATATTCTATCATGAAAAATAATGTTATTTGCATTATTATGCAATGAACAAAGATGCAAATCATTAATTAGTAACTTATATGCTGTAAAATGTTTCACAAGAATAACAAAATGTACAAATTATATTTTTATATACAAATGTTATATTGTTGCAGTGTACTGATAAAATATTGTTATAATAAAGTAAAAGTAAATAAGCTAAATTTTTTAATGCATACTGTTCCAGTGTTTATAAAATATACATATGTAATTTGTTTGTTGTTTTTTGGTATTCTTTCATTAAAAAAAAAATGTTATTTGCATTATTATGCAACTAACAAAGATGCAACCCATTAAATAGTAACTAATATGAAGAATGTCTGTCACAAGAATAACAAAATGGACAAATTATCTTTTTAAATACAAATGTTATATTGGTGCAGTGTACTGATGAAATATTGTGTTATATGAAAGTAAAAGTAAATAAGCAAATTCTTTTTGAATGCATACTGTTCCAGTGTTAATAAAATATACATATGTAATTTGTTTGTTGTGTTTCTTTGATATTCTTTCATAAAAATATATAATTGCCAATGGAACAGTGTTATTATTTAGTAGTTGTTGTATTATTATTGATCTGATTAAGTATTTTTTTAGGTTACATTCAAACAAGACACTTGCAAATCTGTTATTTGTAATGAACAAAGATGCAACCCATTAAATAGTAACTAATATGCTGAAAATATCAATCACAAGAATAACAAAATGTATAAATTATATTTTTTATATACAAATGTTATATTGTTGCAGTGTTCTGATGAACTAGTGTTATATGAAAGTCAAAGTCAAAAAGAAATCACTTGCCAATTTGTTTTTATTTTCCAGTCATGCCAACAGAACAGTAATGAATATTAAAATGTTAAATACTGGTAACATGTTTTAAAAATAAATAAATAAAATGAAGAGTTAAATAGGTTTTCAAAAACAAGAAATAAAAAGTTAAAATGTTAAATAACGTTAAAAAAAACAATTAAATAATATTCAACACAAGTATTAACTATTTAAACAACTGTTTACACTATATACATGATGCTATATACATGAAAATATATACATTATTTGGAAATGGTTCTCCGCATTTCCTCTAACCACACTTCTTTTGAAACAGTCTCAGTCTGTGGGCAGTACACCCTGCCCCTGTACTGGCTATGTCCTGTTGCACTTGTTTTAAATTGCCCACATTTTTTGCAAGTGTTGGCCTCTACGGTTCTCCTGTAGGGTCTCTTGGGCATGGCGTCTGGATTGGCAGCTGGTGAAGCGGGTAAGCGGGTGCCCTGTACAGCTGTTGGCTGTAACAGTGGCTGTACCATTTGCATCCCCTGGGCCATTGGGATGCCCTGGATCATTTGCACTCCCTGGAACATTGGCACACCCTGGAACATTGGCACAGCCTGGAACATGGGCACACCCTGGAAACCTGGTGCTGATGGTATAAGTATATTTGGTACCATCTGCAGTGATGCTCCAGATGCAGATGGTGTCAGCAACGTCTGACTCTGCGCTGGTGCCTTGGGTCTGAGAGGGGGTCGCCCAACAGAAGTCTGCCTCTGCTTTGCCTGACCAGCTGTACTCTCTGGTAGCTTGTACTGGTGCTGCTCCCCTGGTTGTTCTGGCTCAGTCCGTAGACGTTTGGCTACCTGGAGAGGCTCATGAGCTTCAGGGAGGGGCTGAGGCAACTGAATGCCCTGAAGCAGCACAGACAGCTCCTGCTTTTTCTGTCTTTTGTTATACCACTGAATCAGGGTGTTCTGGTTAACCTCCACCAGCTGCATGGATGTTCCTCACATCACCAAGCTGTTGCCCAGTACAAGCTGCCTTATCCTGCGATAGTCTTGCAGGATCAGAGACCATCTTGACAGGGCTCCCTTGCCTTTTCTTTTGGGGCTTGGGTGGACAGTGCAAAGTCTGATGAAGATGGTCTCCACCAGACGGCAACAGTCAGGCCACTGAGCAGGTGCGCTGCTTGCACCCAGCACACATCTGGTGGTGCTCTCTACACCAGGTTGAGTGGGCTTCTTCGGGACCTTGAAGCGTCCACTCAGCAGTCTCTTTTGGCATCGACTGTCATACACCACCCGTTCCTTGTCCCGGTCATCCAGGTTCTGCCAAAGAGCAATTATGGTGTTGGCTTCCTGGTTGGTCAGGCCGAGGGCTGTGTGGTCCCGGAGATCCACCAGATGTTCTGCCACCTGGTCCACATGTTGATAACCCGGGATATTTTGGTAGTCAACAGCCTATTAAAAAACACAAACATGCAATACAAATATTACATCACATCTGTCTAATGCATAATTCCATAACTGATTCTGTTATTTTCCTGTTTATCACCGTAAAGCACTGTATAGTACAAAGCAGAGAGCGCCATTCTTGACATTTTACAAAGCACCAAATAAATAAAGATGACTTGACTTGATGTGTATTTGCAGCTTACAAATGAATTTAGGCTGTACTTTTAAATGTGAAATATGTGGAAAGTCTGGATTTAAAGCACTGGATGTTAATTCATCATAATTATTCTAGTTAATTTGAAAGACATACAAAGGAGTAGTATTTACCGTCTCTTCTTCATCAACATCCTGACCAGCATCCTCTGGCTCTGAGGGGAGTGTTGAAACAGATGTTTCAGAGGGAACAGGTGTGACAGCAGTCCCTGAGGGTCCAGGTGATGAAGGAGACTGTGTGAGGACAAGTTTGGGGTCAGGGATCAGTGAAGGGGATGTGGAGCCCAGTACAGGTGTGGCACTGCTGGTGACCAGGGTAGAAGAACCCAGTGTCAGTGTGGAAGAGGGTGGTGACAGAACAGCCTCCGGATCTGCTATTGTGTGATCCTCGCTGATGTCACAGAAGCCCTCATCTTCATCTCGCTCCTCCACACTGAGGTCCTCAATGAGCTCTGCTGTCTGCTCAGAGTCAGGATTCATGTCCTGCAGTGCCTGACCAGTCTGCTGGAACAGATACTGCACTCCAATGAGCTCACCTGAAATAAAAACAATAAACAAACGGAAATTAAATAGAATGTTGTGTATCATATTTGATACCTTAGGCTTTTGTAGTAGCTCATATAGTGTGAGAATATAGAGCTCATCGTCAAGGAGAAAAAAAACAAAACAGTTTTATTTAGAGGCCCAACACGTTTAATTATGTGGGCCAGGGGGGTCTTGAATGCATTTCACATGCTTCTTCTGGACATTCCAGATGTGCTCCATCCTTTCTCGGTCCAGGAGAGGAACACCCAGGGAGTCTTTGCCCTTGCTGCTCAGGAGCTCTGTAAGCAGCCGCTCAAGGAGAAGGATGGTAGTCTCCTCTCCACAGGTCCTCCTCCGGCAATGGAGTGCCAGCTCATGCCTGGTAAGATGCTTGTTGACATCTTCATCTGTCAGCGCAGGCCAACCCTGGGATATCAACAGCTCTCTCTTTGCTTTGCGAAGCATAGAAACATCAGCCGCATCCCACTCAAAAATGCATGCTGACAGCCGTGACATGAAGATGGGATACAGCTGATGGGCATCAGTTGTACACCCCATGGCAATCCTGCGCATAAAATGCCAGATGTCCAAGCGAATCATGAGATCAGGCCACCCTCTGAATCTGGTTTTCAGCTTGGTCTCACCCACATCAGTGCAGCAGCCACAGTCCACGTACAAAACAGCAGGTGGATCCACACTAGCCTGCTTGTACCTTTTCACCAGACCATCGACCATCATGTCCAGTCCTGCTCCTTCCTGTGCTGTCAGCACACTCATGAGCACCTGACCAAACTCATTGCCAACAGAGGTAAGCCAGAGTCCCGTTCCCCTTGCCGTCCCAGCCAGCTTCTTAGTGATCTGCAGTAGATGACAGGAAGCATGCAATGCAATGAAACATCACACCATGTAGAATATGATACTCATGCTCTGATAATGATATAACAGTAAACATCATAAATTAACAAAAATCCCCTGCTAACCTTTTTAGTGGAATCCATCTTCAAGACTGAACCATACGTAGATGTTATCCTTGTATGGATTTCATCCAGCCTTGTCAGGATGTCTTGGCTGTACACGGTGAGCAGCCACTTGCAGCTTGGGACCACTGTAGGCTCTGGGGGTTCCTGGAATTGTTTTGCAACACCCCGGGTCGTTTGAGGAAGTCCACACATTGGGTGGTGTACCGGGCCATAAGCTGGAGCCACTCCTCACTGTGGTTCTCACGCAGCTGTTTGATGACACGGGACTGTTGCCTAGGCCACGCTCACGCAGGAGCCGAATGACTCTCATATCACAGGCATACCTTAGGAAAAGCAAAATCCACACATTCATATATTTTACATAATTGATTTGTAAAGTATTTGCAAACATATGTGATGATGGGCTATCAACTGGATGTGGAATTAAAGTGTACTTACTTCCGCGTGAGGATGACCCGAAATTCAGAGCGATGGCCCAGATCCAGCTGTTGCAGGACAGTCTGACTCCAGGACACATGCGAGGCTTTACACTTCGTACAGATGAGGGTTTCTGTGACCATGTTGTAGCAACAGATTATGACAAAAAAATCTGTCTGGAGCTGGAGCCTGGTTGTAAATAAGTGCTGGCTGTGGTGGGTAATACCAGAGCTGTAGGTTGTCTCGAAGCTCTTGTTTTCCCTTGGGCCCCATTTTAAAAAGCCTGCTGGCAATCCACCTGTGATCCTCTGGTGGCAAAGTGTCCGACCACAAACGATGCAGTCGAACTGCAGATGCATCTTGCAGTAATGCCCCCGAAGGAGTAGTCTGTGAAGGAAAAAGACAAAACATTTAGTCTAGCAGGTCATTTATTTAATTACCGCTTTATCTATCCAAGACTACCCTCATATAAAATAGAAAATATTGGATGTCAAATACGTACTTAAGGTTATAGAATAAAATGTATACATTTGTTCCAATAGTTTTCAGAATTGTGTCAGCTGCTAGCACTAATTTGTGTGACTCTACTGAGTTGTGACAGTTAATATGCAAATTCAATTATTTTGGACCAATACAATTTGAAATTACTTACCGAGACAACATGCAATGAAATATAATATATGTTGCATATGTAACAAGAGAAAGAAACAGTCATAACTGTCCAATAATTTTAACTAATCCTAGATGGAATTATACAATACTGTTTAAAGGTCTATGTTCAGTAAGATTCTTTTTGTTTTTGAAATATGATTAAAATACAGTCAAAAACAGTAATAGTGGGAAATAATATTGCAATTTAGGATTGTAATTATTTGAATCTGTTTTCAAAAGTATTTACAGTTTTTTTCAATCGCTAACAAGCGCTTACCCATACTTCAGATACTTTTTCCTAAACTCTTAACACAGACTCACACCAACAAAACACAATTGGCCAAATGGATAATTTTCTTCTCAAGAACACATTTTGTTACAGATTTTTATGATTGTTTACACACTAAAATAAAAATTTCCACGCAATTTGCAAAATTCTACTCCAATGAGCAAAACCCCTCCACAGATTTGCACAACATTACACACAATGTCTGCTTTACCCTTTTAGCAAAACATTACACACAGTGATTTGTAAAACTCTACACACATTTTCACACCTTAGACACAGATAAGGATTGTGAGGTTACTTCCTTGTCATTACAAAGCCCCGGATTGCCATTGACCACACTAATGAATGAATTGGATATGCACATCCATCAGGCGTGGAAGCACACATGTGCTAATTTGAAAACGCATCACTCAGGAGTGCTATAAAAGGCAGCAGGTGAGTTCACCTGTCTTCAACAAAAATGGAAGGAGCTAGAAGAAGAAGAAGAGTGAGAATAAGAGGGGGGGCTCAAAGAGGAGATGAAGGAGGTAGAGGAAGAGGAGAAGGAGGTAGAGGAAGAGTTGAAGGAGGTAGATGAAGAGGAGAAGGAGGTAGAGGAAGAGGAGAAGGAGGTAGAGGAAGAGGAGAAGGAGGTAGAGGAAGAGGTGAAGGAGGTAGATGAAGAGGAGAAGGAGGTAGAGGAAGAGGAGAAGGAGGTAGAGGAAGAGGTGAAGGAGGTAGATGAAGAGGAGAAGGAGGTAGAGGAAGAGGTGAAGGAGGTAGAGGAAGAGGAGAAGGAGGTAGATGAAGAGGAGAAGGAGGTAGAGGAAGAGGTGAAGGAGGTAGATGAAGAGGAGAAGGAGGTAGAGGTTTTCAAAATTGCGTGTAAACAATTGAAAAAAACTGTAAATATATACTAACTCTTCATTTCAAAATAGAACACATCTTTCTCTGCACACACTAACTTTACCAAAACACTGGAAATCTGACTCAGAATGAAATTATTCTGTCAAAGAATAACACTTGTTTTCACTTCACAAGGTACATGCAGTCAATCAAAGTACACCAGGTTTCAAAATACTGGCTATTGTATTACAAAAACTTCATAGACTTTTGTGTTTCAGTTTTACAGGTATTTGCATACAAAACATGCAATCCACCATTTTTACACTAAATTTATTGGTTGGGAACTGTATGTCCACATGTACAGTATTCCAGTAAAAAGCAAATCAGTTTTTTTTTCTCTTTACTGTTTACCAGCCTCTCTTAGTGTAAGACCGTGGTTGATTACATGGTCAATGATAGTGGCACGAATTTCATCACTGACTACTGTTCTTGCAGCCCTTGGAAGTCCTTAGGCCTGCGCTTCTCCCTGGCCCTGCTCCTCTCACTGCACCTCTCATCTCTCACTGCACCTCTCACTGCACATCTCATCTCTCACTGCACCTCTCAATGCACCTCTCATCTCTAACTGCACCTCTCACTGCACATCTCACTGCACCTCTCACTGCACCTCTCGCACATCTCACTGCATCTCTCACTGCACCTCTCACTGCACATATCACTGCACATCTCACTGCACCTCTCATCTCTCACTGCACCTCTCACTGCACATCTCACTGCACCTCTCACTGCACCTCTCGCACATCTCACTGCATCTCTCACTGCACCTCTCACTGCACATCTCACTGCACATCTCACTGCACCTCTCATCTCTCACTGCACCTCTCACTGCACATCTCATCTCTCACTGCACCTCTCACTGCACATCTCACTGCACATCTCACTGCACATCTCACTGCACCTCTCACTGCACCTCTCACTGCACCTCTCACTGCACCTCTCACTGCACATCTCACTGCACATCTCACTGCACATCTCACTGCACCTCTCACTGCACCTCTCACTGCATCTCTCACTGGGCCTGCTCTTCTCCCTGGGCCCCTTGCTCTTACTCTTCCTCGTCCAGACATTACAGTGTTTGTCTTTTTCTGTTTCCAAAAACATCACTCCTCAAAGTCCTCCTTTTAATGTATAAGTGTCAATGTAACAGAAAAAAATAACCCCTGCCACTGAGTCTAAGCCAGACTGGAATCAGCTATGGTTGGCCCAATTTACCCAACATAAATCAGGTGTGTGTCAATTATTCAATTGTTTGTTTATTATCAGCTGAGATATATTGTTTTTGAACTGATATTACGGACTATAAAGGAAACATAAACTCCACAGTGAACAACACTGCCTCTCTCCCAGATGAGCTGAACACTTTTTATGCTCGATTTGAGGGAACTAACATCCCCCTCGCGGAGAGAGTTCTCGCGGCTGAAGCTACAGAGGTTAGTACTCTCTCCGTCTCTGTAGCGGATGTAACCCGATCTTTCCGTCGGGTGAACATCCGTAAAGCCGCGGGTCCAGACGGTATTCCGGGCCGCGTCATCAGAAAGTGCGCGAACCAACTAGCTGGTGTTTTTACGGACATTTTCAATTGGTCCCTCTCCTTGTCTGTAGTCCCCACATGCTTCAAAACGTCCATCATCGTACCTGTACCGAAGCAAACCAACATCACCTGCTTAAATGACTGGCGCCCTGTTGCTCTGACCCCCATCATCAGTAAATGCTTTGAGAGACTAGTCAGAGATTACATCTGCTCTGTTCTACCTTCCTCACTAGACCCACTGCAGTTTGCATACCGCAATAACCGCTCCACTGATGATGCTATTGCATCTACAATACACACTGCTCTCTCCCACCTGGAAAAGAGGAACACATATGTGAGAATGCTATTTGTAGACTACAGCTCAGCATTCAATACCATAGTGCCCTCCTTGCTTGATGTGAAACTCCGGGCTCTGGGCTTAAACAGCTTGCTGTGCAGCTGGATCCTGGACTTCCTGTCAAACAGACGCCAGGTGGTTAGAATAGGCAGCAACATCTCCTCATCACTGACCCTCAACACTGGAGCCCCACAGGGCTGTGTTCTCAGCCCACTCTTGTACTCCTTGTACACATATGACTGCGTGGCAACTCACAGCTCTAATTCCATCATCAAGTTTGCTGATGATACTACGGTCGTAGGTCTGATCACCGACAACGATGAAACGGCCTACAGAGAGGAGGTGCTCACTCTGACGCACTGGTGTCAGAGGAACAACCTCTCCCTCAACATCAGCAAAACCAAGGAGCTAGTGGTCGACTTCAGGAAGAACGACAGAGAACACAGCCCCATCACCATCAATGGAGCACCGGTGGAGAGAGTCAGCAGCTTCAAGTTCCTCGGTGTCCACATCACAGAGGAACTCACATGGTCCGTCCACACTGAGGCCGTCGTGAAGAAGGCTCATCAGCGCCTCTTCTTCCTGAGACGGCTGAGGAAGTTTGGAATGAACCGCCACATCCTCACACAGTTCTACACCAGCACCGTCGAGAGCATCCTGACTGGCTGCATCACTGCCTGGTATGGCAATACTACCAGCCGTAACCGCAAAGCCTTGCGAAGGGTGGTGCGCACTGCCAGCCGTATCATCGGAGGTGAGCTTCCCTCCCTCCAGGATATTTATGCCAGGCGGTGTGTGAAGAAAGCTCGGAGGATCATCAGAGACTCTAGCCACCCGAGCCATGGGCTGCTCTCACTGCTACCCTCAGGCCGGCGGTACCGCAGCATCAGGACACACACCAGCCGACTCCATGACAGCTTCTTCCCACAAGCAATTAGATTTCTAAACTCTTGATCCCTCATGATCAATAACCATAAACATTCTAACTGTCAACACAGCACAACATAACCTACTGCATTTACATAATATATATATATATATATATATATATATATATATATATATATATATATATATATATATATATATATATATATATATATATTGCACCTTACGAGTATCTACTATATGTATAATTACCTCTTTTGGTATTTTTGTATACTGTTGTATATGTAAATTGTTGTATATTGTATATTGTTGTATATTGTAAACTGTTGTATATTGTACATTGTATATTATTTATTGTTCTGTTAGTGTATATGGTACTGTGAGTAATTGTGCGCACATTAGATGTGTAATCTATGTAAATCTGATGTTTGCTGTAATTGTTTTCGTCACATCGTGTCATACTGCTATGTTGCTCGGAACTGCACCTAAGAATTTCACCCACTGTTGCACTTGTGTATATGGTTGTGTGACAATAAAAGGATTTGATTTGATTTGATTTGATATCATTGAAGAAGCCGAGGTTTTTATACTGTATCTAAGGTTTGGAATATTGTTTTTGCTATTGTGGGGTGGTGTGTGTTAACATTTGTAAATACTACAAAAACAATCCATAATTTTGTTGGGAGGTATAGCTTGTCTGTTAAGAAAATGTAAGCATTGTGGAAATGTGTTCACTGACTGCATATTGTGTGAAAACTGTATAGTATTGCTCTTAATTCATTATGATAAGATTTCCTGCATACAAAATATATTTCTAAAAAGTGCACAGATGTGGAATGTGTATTCATGGAATGCAATGTGGATTATGCCAGTACTTACAGAGACAGTGGTGCTTGGTGTAGGGGCACTGGACACTGCTGCGCTGGGTTGGTCAACAGCCTGAGATGGTCTCCTAGCCACACTCAGATTTGGCTTTGCAGCAGCAATGTGGGACCCACCAAATCTTGGCTTGGTAAACTAAAAAAGGGCAAAACAATTTCAATGAAAAGACAAATTGAATTGTAACAGCACATTGGCCAAAAATATAATAAAATGTAAAATATCTATTGATCCTATCATTCATTATATAACTAAAGGACCTGCTTTCTTTCTTTAACTTATTTTTTTGTCTGTGTATTACCACACTCTACTACTTATACAGATTGAAATAAGCACAGTTAGAATAGAAAAATGTGTGGGAAGGTATTGCTAGAATGTGAGTATATAGTAATTTAACAAGTACCTTTTAAAAATGACTTAAAATCAAAAATAGTTTGCACATAGTTTGTAAGAGAAAGCGTTTATTAACAGTAATGAAGGTTACCCTTGAAATGGCAACAAAGCAGATTCATGATGACTTAATTAATAATACGTGTATAATTAATTGTGCATTAGTGGAATGTTACCTGAGAAATACAGAATGAAAGACGTAGCTTCAGTAGCCAGTTGGAAAAATCAAGAGAGATGCCATGAAGGACGCGAGTGTCCTTTAACCCATAATGGCAAAGCCCAATTAGAGAGGAAGAGGAGAATGCAAGAGCAGAGCCCAGAGAAGAAAGAGATCACATAGGTTACATTGTTCTTTCACCATTTTACTTGATCTAAACCAACCTGAGACAGTGAAACTGACCAATAAGCAGACTACAGCCGCCCCTGTACAAGGTGTGACAGCTGGCAGGTAGGTGTAAAAACATACCAGCCATTTCCACTGAACTTAAACCTTTATACTAAACGTATATTAAAACTGCAATTATATATAAAAAAAATGTTATTACCTTTGACAAACTTGGTATAATTTTAGAAGTAGGCTGGGGTGGGAGCTGACGCTGACTCTGCGCCATGACCTCCTGTGCTGGTCCAGTAGCGGCAGACCGTTGTTCAACAACCCTTGGTGCTTGTCCAATAGAGGCTGTGGCCTGCTTAAGACAACCACAAAAATACATAGGCTACAATAATTGTTGAACGAGAAGAATTTGTTCAGTAAATTATATATATATAAAAAAATACAAGTTACATCTTTACATTGTTACCTTTTGAGTGTGAAAACCACATATGCACTTTGGGACCGCTCCGAGCAAGGTTGTCTGGCCGCGAGACTGCATCGGACATCTTTCAATCTGTAAACATTATCACACATATAATATAGAATACATGCATTTCTAACTTATCAGTATGAATGCTACATTAATTTATTGTAGTGTGTCATTTATTTTTATTCATGTTCTTTGAAGGGGAGATACAAACTGTAAAATTAGAGATAAAGAGTGAGTAAAGTTTGTATCCTCCTTTAAAAGAACAAGAGAGGAACATTTCACACCTTCAAAAAAACATCCATTCACTCAACATCCCCACCCCCACTGCCTCAAATCTCTGAATCTCCCAGTGCAAAAAAAAAAGTTTTTTTTTTACATAAATAAACCTAAATCTCAAATACCTGCAACATTATCTACATACATATCTATAAATAATGATGACATTGAATTAAATGATTAGGATTACAATTATTACATCATGCTAAGGTGACAAAAGCACACTCACCCTTTGGTACACGTCATGCCACTTTTTCTGTCGAGGAGCTGGCCTGTTACCCTCATTTGATGGCCAAACTCCTGTGCTGGCAAACTGTTTTAGCCTTGCAATCCAGTCAGTATCTGACATGGCTTTATGGGATTTTTTGCCAGACATTTTTTTGTTGGGGGGCTAACGGTTAGGTTATATAGTTTTGAACAAAACTACTATAATACAAATTATTTCTTTAAAAAAAGCACACACGAAATTTACAATTATAATATATACAATTATATACAAATATAAAATTACATTGTCCGAAAATACAGTTAAAGTTACCGAAAAATAAGTTTCGCAGTCCTCCGTTAAAATGATGCTTGCTGACCTCCGTGACAGTGATGCTCGACGTCTGAACTTTTTGACCTCTGACACGCCCCTCAGGATATGTCATTACTTCGTACACCTTCGGCTCAGTTCGGCAACTTGATTGACACTCGGCTAGCTTCCTGACTCCTCCTCCTAGCGGTGCTAAGCGTAAACGTGCCATCGATATTTCCTTGTACTCTGATTGGTCAAGTGTCGAAAATGATAAGGAAAAAGTCAAGAATGGCGCTCTCTGATTGGCTGCAAATGTTATAATGTCGAGAATGGCGCTCTCTAATTGGCTGCAAATGTTGTATGCGCGTCGACGTGATTGGCTGTGGCGTTCAACATTGTTCAACATTATCCCCATTTTGACGGACTATCCTTCGGCAGCTGGCGTTCAAGTCCCAGTCTCCCCTGTAGGCGTGGGTTGGAGTCCCACTTCTGACAAACCTAACCTTTGGCTGCGGGCTCAAGCTAGAGTCTTTAACCCTCTGGCAAGTTTATCCAGAAATGCAGTAATGTTGACAAAGCACTGCAATTCAGTTCATGCTAGAATTAAGAGAGGAACATTTCACACCTTCAAAATATCCATTCACTCAACATCCCCACCCCCACTGCCTCAAATCTCTGAATCTCCCAGTGCAAAAACAATTTTTTTGTTTACATAAATAAACATAATTCTCAAATACCTGCAACATTATCTACATACATATCTATAAATAATGATGACATTGAATTAAATGATTAGGATTAGAATTATTACATCATGCAAAGGTGACAAAAGCACACTCACCCTTTGATACTCGTCATGCCACTTCTTCTGTCGAGGAGCTGGCCTGTTACCCTCATTTGATGGCCAAACTCCTGTGCTGGCAAACTGTTTTAGCCTTGCAATCCAGTCAGTATCTGACATGGCTTTATGGGATTTTTTGCCAGACATTTTTTTTGTTGGGGGGCTAACGGTTAGGTTATATCGAACAAAACTACTATCAATAAAAATGATTTCTTAAAAAAAAGCACACACGATATTTACAATTATAATATATATACAATTATATACAAATATAAAATGACATTGTCCAAAAATACCGTTAAAGTGACCGGAAAATATGTTTCGCAGTCCTCCGTTAAAATGATGCTACCTGACCTCCGTGACAGTGATGCTCGACGTCTGAACTTCTTGCCCTCTGACACGCCCCACAGGATATGTTATTACTTCGTACACCTTCGGCTCAGTTTGTCAACTTGATTGACACTTGGCTAGCTTCCTGACTCCTCCTCCTAGCAAGGCCGGCGCTATGGGCGGGCCTTAGGGGGCCGGGCCCGCCTAGAGAGCTCCTGTGCCACCCCTCCATCCAATTTGCATTTAATAAATTATTTTAATAATAATAATAATAATTTACGTGCAGTATTTATATATTTATTGATGTGTATTTAAGTGCAATGTTTGACTTATAGGCTAATCTTATAAAAAAAAACTCCCGGAAGTTTGACTGATTGTTTACAAAAAAGGGGTTTCCCGCTGAGCCGCTCTGACCGCAGCATCTCGGTAAAGTTATAGCGACGCGACGTGCTCGGTTTTGCCTATTCAGAAACGAATGGAAAGAGAAACTCATGAGATTCCAATCCCAAAAACGTCGACTTCAGCTGTATTTAGAACGTGAGTAGGACAGTTGGTTTTATTACTCTTCGTAAGTTGCACCAGACGTGGTGTAAATTATGCATTTGACACTGATATGCAATATGTGTGTGAGTGTGTCGTAGTTGATTATGCATGGTTGATTTAATACTTAACTTGAGATTTGTGACTATTTGGCTGTTATTATAGGAAGTTGGCTTATAGTATGCTGTGTTCACGGAACAATGCAGACAAGGTTCATTAGTTAACATTAGTTAATGACTAACATGAACTAACCATGAGCGATACATTTGTTACTGTATTTGTTAATGTTAATTAATAAAAATACAGCTGTTCATTGTTTGTTCATGTTAGTTCACAGCCTATAGGCTATAACTGTAACATGATATCTCATGATAGCCGAAATATGATTGGGCAATAGGCTAATTATAGTTAGGATATTGAAATCGCTGTGAAACTGTTGTAGCTAGTGTTACCACCCGTCCCGGTTTTTCCGGGATTGTTCTTCTTTTTAACAACCTGTCCCGGGAAATGTATAAACTCTCCCTGATATACAAAAGGCTCATAAGAATTATGATATACAAAAGGCTCAAAAAAATTTCAAAAGGCTATGTGAATATGTCCCGGTTTTCGAAAGGCTACGAAGAATATGTCCCGGTTTTCGAAAGTCTACGTGAATATACGTTCAAACAGCGCGCACGGCAGAGAGGTAGAGAGCGCGAGACCTTGCGTGCATGAAGCGCATGTAAGCACCCCCCCCCACAATTTATTTGTTTGTCATAATTAGGCCCCCCCAAGAATATTAAATGCCCGTCCATTGATTTGTTTCTGCCGCCGGCTCTGCCTCCTAGCGGTGTTAAGCGTAAACGTGCCATCAACATTTCCTTGTACTCTGATTGGTCAAATGTCGAAAATGTTAAGGAAAAAGTCAAGAATGGCCCCCTCTGATTGGCTGAAAATTTTATAATGTCAAGAATGGCGCTCTCTAATTGGCTGCAAATGTTATAGCGCGTCGACGTGATTGGCTGTGGCGTTCAACATTATCCCCATTTTGAAGGACTATCCTTCGGCAGCTGGCGTTCAGGTCGCAGTCTCCATTGGAGGCGTGGGTTTGAATCCCACTTCTGACAAACCTAACCTTTGGCTGCGGGCTGAAGCTAGAGTCTTTAACCCTCTGGCAAGTTTATCCAGAAATGCAGTAATGTTGACAAAGCACTGCAATTCAGTTCATGCTAGAATTAACCAAACATTAAAGTAACACTGACCTGCAGTACATGACCTTTAAAGTAACACTTTAGTGCAATGTATGGGATTCTATGGCACTTGGAATTTCAAGTCCTGACATTTCAGAAAAATTGTAAAGCAAACGTGTTATCCACTACACTACGGAAACCTATTGATGAGACGCATGTGCTTTTTAGAAGATGGCTGCTTCCCATAATCTGCCCTGCAAGCAGTGTGACAGTCTGTAAATTCCACAAACAACAGAACAGAGGTCATTCAGCATGGCAGTCTGCCTACAGCTCCTTGGTACGATGGCCTTCACCTGTCTCAAAAGTAAAGGTGTTGTAGCGAATTGCAGCATTTATATTTAAAATGCATCCACTTGTTTCCGGACAGTTTTGAACTGAGGACCTTTCGCGTGTAAAGCGAACGTGATAACCACTACAATACAGAAACTTGATTTGGACGTCAGTCCCTACGCTTCTAGGGTACGCTTGTTCAAAAGCGACTGAAACTATAGACTGCCCAGTGTTTTTAACATGGCAAAAAGCTGCTAATTTTGTTGGCAGACCAAACATGTTTTATTACTGTACAGGAAACCTCAAAGGTCATTTGTTTTATTTTTGTCCTTTTCTAAAGAGATTAAACCACAAACATCCCTGCAAGTGTACAGACCTGCTCAACAGAAAATCACATACGATATTTTTGCAAAAACCACCCATAGTTTCCACCCAGTTTCGAACTGGGGACCTTCTGCGTGTAAGGGGAACGTGATAACCATTACACTATGGAAACACATCTTCAGGATTCAGACATAAATCATTAGGTGCACGCTTTTTAAAAAGCGTATAAAGGAAATGACCGCTACACCCACCTAGCGTGGCAAACAGTTTAAATCTTCTGTCAGAAGACAACTGCTGTTTCTGCTCAGTTTCGAACCAAGGACCTTACGCACGTTAGGCGAACGTGATGAACACTACACTACAGAAACCTATTGATGAGGTCATTCGGCATGGCAGTCTGCCTACAGCTCCTTGGTACGATGGCCTTCACCTGTCTCAAAAGTAAGGGTTTTGTAGCGAATTGCAGCATTTATGTCTAAAGTGCCTCCACTTGGGAGATCCAGTCCTTTACTGCTGCCAAAAGACCGGTACAAAAGTTTTGCTCCAGCAAACAAGTTACAGGAGGAGCTGGCCAGGGTCCCCAGACAACTGTTTTAATGACAGCTTGAGCAAAATGCAACGTGTTGGCCAGGAATCGAACCCGGGTCAAATGCTTAGAAGGCAGATATTCTCACCACTATACCACCAACGCAAGACCATTGGGTGTAGGCTTAAAAAAATTGCATGAACTTATTGACCTGACCTACCAGGCACCATATTAAAAAAGAGGTCTCTAATATAATAATGTAACATGTTTTATACAGACACTTCATATTTAAATGGTATTAGATTATTTTTTGGATTCACTGGCTTCTGTGAAGCGTTGAGTTAAAATGATGCATGACGCCGTTCCTGGAAATCGCGCTGTTCGGGGACAACTACCTGTCTCTGCAACTCCTCTTTAGTATAGTGGAAAGTATCTCCGCCTGTCACGCTATAGTCTGGGGTTCGATTCCCTGATGGAGAGATCCAGTTCTTTACTGCTGCCAAAAGACATTAACAAAAGTTTTGCTCCATCAAACAAGTTACAGGAGAAGTTGGCAAGGGGCCCGGACGACTGTTCTAAAGACAGCTTGAGAAAAATGCAATTCGTTGGGCGGGAATCGAACCCATACAGCAAGAATGGACAGACCCAGGAATTGAACCCATACAGGAAGAATTCTCATAATCAAGGTATTTAATTTAAAAATGTGAGACTTTTTATACAGACACTTCATATTTAAATGGTATTAGATTATTTTTTTTGGATTCACTGGCTTCTGTGAAGCGTTGAGCTAATATGACGCTGTTCCTGGAAATGGGGAGGCTGTTTGTAGCGAGCTGTAGTCGCGCTGATCGGGGGTGACAACCTGTCTCTGCAACTCCTTGTTAGTATATGGGAAAGTATCTCCGCCTGTCAAGCGTAAGACCGGGGTTCGATTCCCCGACGGGGAGATCCAGTCCTTTACTGCTGCCAAAAGACCAGTACAAAAGTTTTGCTGCAGCAAACGAGTTACAGGAGGAGCTGGCCAGGGTCCCCAGACAACTGTTTTAACGACAGCTTGAGCAAAATGCAATGCGTTGGCAGGTAATCGAACCCAGGTCAACTGCTTGGAAGGCAGCTATGCTCACCACTATACCACCAACGCAAGACTGTTGGATGTAGGCTGGAAGCCCTGTTGTGCGGTCAGCAAAGAAATTTTGCAATACATTAGCAGCTGGCAGGTGCAGATGAACTGAAACTCTCTTTGTTTGGACCTGGCACTTAAAAAAAATTGCATGAACTTATTGACTTGACCTACCAGGCTCCATATTAAAAAATAAGGTCTCTAATTTAATAATGTAACACGTTTTATACAGACACTTCATATTTGACACATGACGCCGTTCCTGGAAGTCGCGCTGATCAGGTACATCTACCGGTCTCTACAACTCCTCGTTAGTATAGTCGAGGTATAGTATAGTAGTATAGTATAGTATTTTTAGAAGATGGCTCCTTCCCATAATCTGCCCTGCAAGCAGTGTGACAGTCTGTAAATTCCACAAACAACAGTATAGAGGTCATTCGGCATGGCAGTCTGTCTACAGCTCTTTGGTACGATGGCCTTCATCTGTCTCAAAAGTAAGGGTTTTGTAGCGAATTGCAGCATTTATATTTAAAATGCCTCCACTTGAGCACCTTTCGCGTGTAAAGCAAATGTGATAACCACTACACTACGGAAACTTGATTTGTATGTCAGTCCCACCTCTTCTAGGGTACGCTTGTTCAAAAGCAAATTAAACTATAGACTGCCCAGTGTTTTTAACATGGCAAAAGCTGCTAATTTTGTTGGCAGACCAAACATTTTTTTATTACTGTACAGGAAACCTCAATGGTCATTTGTTTTATTTTTGTCCTTTTCTAAAGAGATTGAACCACAAACATCCCTGCAAGTGTACTGACCTGCTCAACAGAAAATCGCATATGAAATTTTTACAAAAACCACCCACAGTTTCCGCCCAGTTTCGAACCTTCGCGTGTGAGGCGAACAGTCTGCCTACAGCTCCTTGGTACGATGGCCTTCAACTGTCTCAAAAGTAAGGGTTTGTAGCGAATTGCAGCATTTATATTTAAAATGCCTCCACTTGTTTCCGGCCAGTTTTGAACTGAGGACCTTTCGCGGCGGGAGTCGAAAATGGTTAAGCTTAACTTCCCTTAACTTTTCCCATTCATTCTCTATGGTAGTGCTTAACACTACGGATGCAATATACCTTTGGCCACACGTAGACTTCCTGGCGCTGTTCCGCTTTTCCGTGGCGGGTAGTTTAAAAAGCATAGTGTCATCTGTCAGTCATTCGCAGTGGAGGAGGGGAGACCCGTTTTACGAACGGAGAGATATTTGTTTACCGACTTGTCAGCAAACTTGTTTTGTTTTGTTGCTGTCTAAACTACCTGCAGACAGATTTTCCCTCAGGTGACCGCATATACATTATTATTCAAATATTTTATAATTTAAATTGCATGTATATTGTCATGTAATCGTATTGTTATCGTGTTGAATGGATTGTGACGATAAGAAACAGTAAACTCCTCGTTGTGAATACAGCTGTTATTTTATAAGAGTATCTTTGTTTGTAAAGGTGAATGTTTCATCCTAATCTCTCACTATGCTTAAAATATATGTTAACAGTGCAGTAAGATGTAATGTGCAGTAGTATGGAGGACCAAACTTGCAATTAAAAATGAATGAATAAATAAATGTATAAATAGATAGATAAATAAATGTGATAATAGGAAAATAAATAAAGGAATAAACGACTTGCTAAAATAAATATGATTCATTTTAATCAAATGTATTTTTGTATATTTTTCCCCTAATTTATAATTTTTTGCTTTTATATTTTAATGTATTTGTATAATTTTTAATTGTATTTATTTATTATTTTATTTATTTGTTTGTTCCATTTATTCTTATATTTATTTATGCATTCATTTATTTGTATATTTATTTATTCCAATATGTATTTATTTCCAGATTTATTTATTTTAATCTTTATTTATTTTTATTTTTATTTCTTTATTTTTATATCTATTCTTACATTTTTTTGATGTGCATGATAATTAGGTTGGTTGGTCTTGCTTACCAAATATAAATATTAATTAACAAATAAATAAAAGCAGAAAATAAATTAAGGGAAATAATACAAAAATTAGTTTGATAAAGAATAAATCATATTTATTTTATCAAGTCGTTTATTCCTTTATTTATTTTCCTATTATCAAATTTATCTTTTTATTTGTTTACATGTTTATTTATTAATTTAATTTCTGCGGGTTTGGTCCTCCTATAATGTAATTAATATCAGACACACACATATATTACATTTAAATTACAAACAAATATATATATGTGTACAATTTAATGGTATAATTTAACATTTTTAATTAGTTAACTTGTTAACTTTTTATATATACATATATAAATTTTTAAAGCAATTTAAATAATGAATATTAAATAATGCAAATTTAATAAACAGTACGTGCTCTAAGGCTGCATTTATTCAGTTAAGAAACAGTAATAGTATAGAATATTATAGCATTGTAAAATAACTCTTTTATATATATCACTGATGCTTTAGTATTAACTGTCTTATTTCATTTTGTGACTGTAAGTATTTAAATGCTTATGCTGAGACGCTAATGAATACATTCTGATTTCAGAACAGCATCATGAAGAAAACAGTGTTCTTCCCAGGGAAAGTCAAAGTGTCTTTCAGGAAAGGCCCATCAGGCCATTTACGCCGGGACCCATCAGAAGAGGCAAAAAGAATTAAAGACAACCCTTTACTGCAGGACAAGTCAACACCTCAAAGAGAAGATCTGGTCAAGTTGAACGGCCGTTCTGTTGTGTTACATAGAGGAGGGGATGTCTCTGACAAGCAAGAGGTGTTGGGAGAATGCATTCTTCAGTTCGGCAAGTACAAGGGCAAGTCTTTCAAGTGGTTATTAGAGAATGATGGCAGCTATGCTTTGTACCTGTCCGATAAGGTTGAGGAAGAAGAACAGGCTGGGCAGTTCAACCCAGAGGGTCCATGCAAGGATAGCCTCATTTCCTTTCTTGAGTATTCAAGAAGCTTCAAGGAAATTGAAGATCTTAAACAGTATCTGTCTCAAAGGCCAGACGCAGTGCCTTTTTTGACAGAGGATGACAATACTGTTGGATTTGGATCCAGAGCACAAGACACTTGGAGGAAGATTTGGGATACCAGGGCAGACGGATATGCTTTCTTTATAATGAGGCAGAAGTGTGTGCCAGGCAGCAAAATGTACAATTTGCAGCAGTATCTTTTAAAACAGCAGCAAAAACAGATGACCAAAAACACTCCTCCGATGCCCTCACCATCAGCTTCCGCTGCAAGACCACCTGTTCCTTCCATTACTGACTCTGATCAGCCTGGTGAGGTAATAAAATTCATGCAAGTTTGCTTATATTGATTCTTAAAGCCTGCCTAGCTACTGATGCATTTGTCATATTTTATAGTAATGGAGGAGGATGAAGAACTGGAGAGGATGATGCTTAGTATTTCTCCAACAAAATATCTCACACAGCTGAGTAAGTAAATCAAGTATCGTGTCATGTGTGTTATATATACCCATGTCAAATTCTTATAAAATTGGTATAAAATTGTACATACTGGAGAGAAACCATTCAAATTATAATGCTTAATTTTTAGGATCATCTGCAGCCACAGGATCCACAGTCTTATCTACAACAGGTTACTTTACACATCAGTTTTGGAGGCTTATTCGGTTACATACAGACTTATCTTACATTTCTGTTTTTTAATTATCTTATTTGTTGTTTTGGCACTGTTCTTGCCTGTTCTAAAAAACATGTTCTTTTGTTCTAACTACTGTTAAGGTTTGAATATACCAGTGGTGAGGGTGAGTGCACTTCATGAGGAATACATTTCTATTTAAACTGTTTTTATTTGTTGTGAAAAAGTGGACTGTTTACTTACAGACATTTGAACATTATCAGAATGTGCATTACTAGAATAAATAACAAAATACATAGAATAAAATAATAAATAATGATTAGTCATTTAATGTAGTCAAGACAATCAAATACATATCATGTACATTCAGTGTTTTAATATGTTTTTAATTTCCTCCCTGTGCTTTTCCTTGCAGCTCTGCCGCAGCCTCCATCAACATCAGCTCCTGTGTGTAGGCCTTCTTCACAGGGTGAAGGCTTTATACCACCTCAAGCAGCACAATCAGCACCTACACCTGCACCAATGCCGTCTGCACTGATTGAAACCCCTGTTCCCAGCTACTTGAACAAAAAAAGTAAAGACAGTTAAACACACGAGCATTAAATGTGTTATACACGCATATATATATATATATATATATATATATATATATGCATTTATTTCCTTTGCTTTGTGTTCCGTGCAGTTCTGCCACAGCCTTCACCACCATCACATGCAGTCTCTAGTTCTCCCAATCCACCATCTCCTGTGTGTAGACCTTCTTCACAGACTGATGACTCTGTACCACCTCCTGCAGCACAATCAGCACCTACAGCTCCTGCATCAATGACGTCTGCACAGACGGAAGCACCTGTTACTAGCTACTTGCAAGATATTAGCCACTGGAACTGCTCTCTTCATCAAAGAATTTGGATGAAAACAGAGTCCATGGGGCTCTGGCCAGGATCACACCCAGTAAGACACCTAATGAATATGGTCTCCTGAGCTTATAGAGACAAACATGAGCCTTCCGTCACCAAAGTACTTCCAGCTCCATCCCTTTTTCATTGGGAAACCTGAGCACAGTATAAATGAAAGGCTTAGAAACAACTACATCCTGCCCTGACTCTACAGCTGTCCAAATCCTCATGTTGTGTCCTCAGGTGTGGGAAGACCCCGAGTGATCCTTGGCACTAGTGGGCAATATTACATCCTTGCTTCACGTCTGTGCTGTAAGGCATGTAAAAAATACTGGTTCGCTGATAAACCTCAGTGGGTGGACATGCTACCACAGCAATCCAGAAACATCTTGCCAACCTTCCTCACTCATAAGAAGGCAATCTGTAAAACTGTGATGGATGAACTGAGGCGCTCTGGAAAATCCCCTAATGACAAGGCCAACCAGCTGTCTGAGGTGCTTCACCTTAAGTTTGAAAGAGCCCACCTTGCATACCTTCTCATTGTGCAGAACGTCAGGGATGCTGAAGCAGGGCTGTATGGCCAGAAAACCATCACAGGAGCATTGAGGAAGGATGACAC
This sequence comes from Siphateles boraxobius, assembly GCF_051911475.1. Taxonomy (NCBI): domain Eukaryota; kingdom Metazoa; phylum Chordata; class Actinopteri; order Cypriniformes; family Leuciscidae; genus Siphateles; species Siphateles boraxobius. Next base: position 1,276,669 of record NW_027509153.1, read on the forward strand.
ACCTGCTTCTTTTGGGGGTTACGAAGATACTGATGGGTGGCATGGGGTGTCTGTGTCTGCACATTATCTGGTGGAGTGCCTGCTTCAGGAATATCAACGGCAAGAGGCAGCTCTCACTCAGCTCCTTCAAGGAACTTTTGGACAGGTGTTCAGATCAGATCACACACGCAAAGTTGCTAGAAAAGTGACCCTCTCATCTGGCACAATGTCATCCTACGCTGTGATGAACGAGAACTGGATGATCCTGTCCTGGGTGATGCTGCAGTCTGAGAGTGAGCAATCCTTGAGTTCAATGTACTGTGGGATGGCCAATCGCTACAGTGCTGCTAGCATACCCAAGGCCAAGTACCAGTGGGTGGACAGGTAAGAATAATCACATCTCATCACACATCACATCAAGATGTGTAAGCAAAGGTAATGAATACATTAAAATTAAAATGTATTTCCCTTTTATGTACTTAGGGACTGCTGTGCTGCTTTCAGAGTGATGGACCCAGGACCGTATGAGCACCAGCAGTGGGAAGCTTGGAGGACCACTGAAGCTACTGTGGCAAAGGTTACATCAGAAAACCTCAAGAATGTAAATGCCGCTTGCCAGAAGTACAATGAGGACATGGTGGTTAAACTAGACTTGTTTCACTGTATGCGGCGATTCACCAGGGAATGTGTTTCGGAGCACCATCCTCTGTATAGCTCGTTCTGCCAGTTCCTCTCTTCTGCCGTAGTAGATCAGAGTGACCTGGAGAAACTGAGGAACGCATACAAGTTCTGTGGAATTGAGCCTGCTAATCCCACAAAGCAGCACATCAGAGCGAACTGCAGGACAAAAGTGCCACATCCTAGAGAGCTGGTCCAAAGAGTGGAAGAAGTACTTCACCATTTCCATCTTGCAAAGGATCCCAACAACATCTTCCTTTTTAAACCCTCGATGCTAAAATTTCGGTACAACTGAATCATGTCAAGGGTGAAGGAGCTGCTGTGCCCATCGGGATCCCTGTCAGAGGCACTTCACAGCAAGAGGGGTTTCATTTCCACCAGGCTCAGTGAGTAACGGGTAATCGCGTCTCTCCTGAGCTGTTCCAGGCGCAGGGTATGACTGGTGTCGCACGCTGGAATTATCAGCGGCTGGTGGACCTGAAGCAGCCTGGGCTTGTCTTACCTGGAGTGTTTGACCCTGTTTTGATGATGGAGTTAAACAGGGCATCTATAAGAGTGACTGGGTAACCCAAATATCCAGCCTTCCACATCTCCAGCTGGGACACAAGAGAGAGGTTTGGCCTACAATATGTGGAGCCAGGCTGTCGACCTGTGCCTCTTGACTTTGACAAACACAAAAGCAGGAAGACAGACCTAGGGATGCAAGAAGAGTCTTCATCTGGCACTGAGTTCTCATTTCCATCTCAGGTAAGCCTTTAAAGTTCTTTGATAACAAACTTTTTATTAAAAAACAAATACTTAATAATTCTCGCTCGCATATAACACTAATTTTGCTGAATTTCAGAAATGCTTAGAGGATTCCTCTTCTGCTGAGACCCCTCTTGCTCCTGAACCAGAGGCCACCCCACAGACTCTCATTTTCAATGTTTTTCTACTCCGAGTGCTGTGACAGTGAAGGAACAAACATCTGAGGAGTTTCTTTTAGATGCAGGTAATTATATTATTCATACAGGCACCAATGTGTGTAATCTGTTTGCCTAATCTATGCACACAAAACAAATACTTCGTTTAATAATTTTGTGAATCTCTTTTAGAACTGCCAAGCACACCACCACTGCCTTTAGCTGCTTCTCCCTGTGCTGCTCGGACTGGACCCATTAAGACAGGCGGTCGAGTCTTTGTGTTGGACCATAACAGATGGACAGATCCAATGAGAAATGCCATTGATGGTTTGCTGGCCAAGCACCACGGGAGCAAGGACCTCCTGACAAAGGTGGATGGTGAATATGCTGCTATGGTACAGAGTGCCTGCACTGACCCAAACAGCCTTTTGCACTCAACCACAAAGCAGCACATGAGCATGTACATAAAAAACCTTGCTAAAAAAAAGAACACTAATGCTTCACTCAACACCAGCCCAGAAAAGCTCCTGGAGACACAGCAGTTATGGCAGCTTCTTCACTCAGGCAGTGAAACCATCAGTGTCCCAGTGACAGTACTGCCACCTGCCCCAGTCAATCCTCCCGCAAAGAGTGTTCCTGAGACTGTCTTTCTGGACCAGGCAGCGCTTGAGAAGATGGTGAAGGACATCATAGAGAAGCAGCAGGCAGTTCAGCAGCAACAACAACAGCATATGCTGCAAAAAAAGCACACTAGATCCTGTTTAGCCTGTGGTCAGCCTAATTCTCGATACATGGGTGATGGCACCTCAATACATTTCTTTTATCAAGGTGGTGATGTTAAATACTTCTACTGCTCCAAGAAAGTTTTTGACACATATTCCGCAGAGGGCCTGACCAACCCCAGAATGCCCTTTGAAGACTTTGCAGAGACTCCTTTTTTTCAGCGAGAACTGGAGTCCTCGAAGCAGAGAGGGGCAGTAAATAGGAGGGTGATTGAGGAGAGAAGCAAGAGAAAGTCAGTAATGGAGCATCCTACTGGTCGTCTGTGCAGATTCTGCCACCTACCACTGAAACAAGGACCCAACAGTCCTCATATTCACACTGGTTTCCCTGGAGTGGCAGGCAAATACATTTACTGTCCTGCTAAAGTGTTTTCCCTTTATCAGGCTCAGGGAATGAAATTTCATGGAAAGACTTTCAGCAGTCTCCATTCTATGAGGCTGAGAAGCAGAGGTGGATTGAGGAAAAGAAAAAATGACTTCACTGACAAATGACATGCCCAGACCTCAAATACTGTTTATAGCTCAAAGGCATTCCTTGCACAATCTTATGCATATATGTATATACATATTATTGCACTTTTAATGTATATATATATATATATATATATATATATATATATATATATATATATATATATTATTTTTTTAAATATTTAATTTATTTCCATTTGTTCATTAAAATACCAAAAGTATTGTATTTTATTGTATTTTAGTGTTTTTTTAAGTTCATTTATTGAATTGCATTATTTTATCTTGCTCAGATTTGAAAAACACTAAATGTTAAGCACTGGTACTATTATACTCTGTACATAATTGTTTAGTTTAAAATACTTTTTTTCTTGTTTTTTCCTGTTCTCCTCAACTTTAGATATTATTATTGCTGTTGTTTAATCTATAATCTATCATTTTAAATTGTTACATTTATTTCCATTGTTCATTAAAATCAAACAATTGTGTCAAGTCAAGTCAAGTCAAGTCACCTTTATTTATATAGGTGTATATAGGTATTATTTATATAAATATATTTATATATATTTATATTATATAATAATTGTGTCCTTGTTTGCATTGTACTTTAGTGTTTTTAAAGTAAATTTTATTGACTTGCATTATTTTATCTTGCTCAGATGTGTAAACACTAAATGTTAATAACTGTTGTCATTAAACACTACATAATTATTTGATTTAAAAAAATCTTGTTTTTTTCCTATGTTCTCCATAGCTTTATATTTTATTATTATTATTATTAATGTTATTGTTGTTTAATCTATAAGTATTTAATACATTACCTTTTTCAGTTTTACATAATAATATGTATATTTCTGTACTATAAATAAAACGAGAAACTTACTATTTGGTGTTTACTGGTTATATTTCATATATATATTGGATTTCTGTACATAGTTAAACAAATATAATGTAAATATCTCAATGTAAAATGTAAAGGTCTAAAACATTATCAAAATGTTCTTTACAATTATTCACATTCAAATATTTTCTATATTAAAGAAAACTAAACCCTATTATAATGTAAATGTTTATTAAGGTAGTTGCACATTTTGTACATTCTACACAACAACAAATCTTACACGTTTTATTCTATTTTTGTGCACAAAGTTAGTTTATTATATGTAAATCGTACTTAACATGAGTTTCTAATCATTTTTTAATCTAGATACACTTTATGGTAGTTGTGGTCGAGACGAGACTCGAACCTGTAATTTCGTGTATTTTACAGGCCCGCCTCCCTGGAATTTCCTGCGTTCTTATTGGCTAGCAACGCTCTACACCTACATGCGACTGGCCCTCCCTGGGATTTCCTGCGTTCTTATTGGCTAGCAACGCTCTACACCTACATGCGACTGGCCCCCGCGTGGAAGGCAGCTATGCTCACCACTATTGAAGACTGTTGGATGTAGACTGGAAGCCCTGTTCTGCGGTCAGCAAGAATTTTCGCAATACATTAGCAGCTGGCAGGTGCAGATGGACTGAAACTCTCTTTGTTTGGACCTGGCACTTAAAAAAATTGCATGAACTTATTGACCTGACCTACCAGGCACCATATTAAAAAACAAGGTCTCTAATTTAATAATGTAACACGTTTTATACAGAAACTTCATATTTAAATGGAATTAGATAATTTTTTGGATTCACTGTGAAGCGTTGAGCTAAAATGACGCATGACGCTGTTCCTGGAAGCCGCGCTGATCGGATACAACTACCTGTCTCTGAAACTCCTTGTTAGTATAGTGGAAAGTATCTCCGCCTGTCAAGCGGGAGGACGGGGAAGATCCAGTCCTTTACTGCTGCAAAATGACCTTAACAAAAGTTTTGCTCCAGCAAACAAGTTACAGGAGAAGTTGGCAAGGGGCCCTGGACGACTGTTTTAAAGACAGCTTGAGAAAAATGCAATGCGTTGGCTGGGAATCGAACCCATACAGCAAGAATGGACAGACCCAGGAATCGAACCCATACAGCAATAATGCTCGTAATCAAGGTCTTTAATTTAAAAATGTGACACGTTTTATACAGACACTTCATATTTAAATGGTATTAGATTCTTTTTGTGGATTCACTGGCTTCTGTGAAGCGTTGAGGTAATATGACACCGTTCCTGGAAGTGTTTGCAGCGAGCTGTAGTCGCGCTGATCGGGGGCGACTGCCTGTCTTTGCAACTCCTCGTTAGTATAGTGGAAAGTATCTCCGCCTGTTACACGGAAGACCGGGATTTGATTCCCCGACGGGAAGATCCAGTCCTTTACTGCTGCCAAAAGACCTTAACAAAAGTTTTGCTCCAGCAAACAAGTTACAGGAGAAGTTGGCAAGGGGCCCGGACGACTGTTTTAAAGACAGCTTGAGAAAAATGCAATGCGTTGGCCGGGAATCGAACCCATACAGCAAGAATGGACAGACCCAGGAATCGAACCCGTAGCAAGAACGCTCGTAATCAAGGTCTTTAATTAACAAATGTGATGCGTTGGCCGGGAATCGAGCCCTGGTCAACTTCTTGGAAGGCAGCTATGCTCACCACTATACCACCAACGCAAGACTGTTGGATGTAGACTGGAAGCCCTGTTCTGCGGTCAGAAATTATTTTCGCAATACTTTAGCAGCTGGCAGGTGCAGATGAACTGAAACTCTCTTTGTTTGGACCTGGCACTTAAAAAAAATGCATGAACTTATTGACCTGACCTACCAGGCACCATATTAAAAAACAAGGTCTCTAATTTAATAATGTAACACGTTTTATACATAAACTTCATATTTAAACGGAATGAGATAATTTTTTGGATTCACTGGCTTCTGTGAAGCGTTGAGCTAAAATGACGCATGACGCCTTTCCTGGAAGCCGCGCTGATCGGATACAACTATCTGTCTCTGCAACTCCTCGTTAGTATAGTGGAAAGTATCTCCGCCTGTCACGCGGAGACTGGGGTTCGATTCCCCGACGAGGAGATCCAGTCCTTTACTGCTGCCAAAAGACCTTAACAAATGTTTTGCTCCAGCAAACAAGTTGCAGGAGAAGTTGGCAAGGGGCCTCGGACGACTGTTTTAAAGACAGCTTGAGAAAAATGCAATGGGTTGTCCGGGAATCGAACGCAAACAGCAAGAATGGACAGACCCAGGAATCGAACCCATAGCAAGAATGCTCGTAATCAAGGTCTATAATTTACAAATGTGATGCGTTGGCCGGGAATCGAACCCGGGTCAACTGCTTGGAAGGCAGCTATGCTCACCACTATACCACCAACGCAAGACTGTTGGATGTAGACTGGAAGCCCTGTTCTGCGGTCAGCAATAATTTTTGCAATACTTTAGCAGCTGGCAGGTGCAGATGAACTGAAACTCTCTTTGTTTGGACCTGGCACTTAAAAAAATTGCATGAACTTATTGACCTGACCTACCAGGCACCATATTAAAAAACAAGGTCTCTAATTTAATAATGTAACACGTTTTATACAGACACTTCATATTTAAACGGTATTAGATTATTTTTTGCATTCACTGGCTTCTGTGAAGCGTTGAGCTAAAATGACGCATGACGCCGTTCCTGCAAGCCGCGCTGATCGGATACAACTACCTGTCTCTGCAACTCCTTGTTAGTATAGTGGAAAGTATCTCCGCCTGTCACGCGGAGCCTGGGGTTCAATTCCCCGACGGGGAGATTCAGTCCTTTACTGCTGCCAAAAGACCTTAACAAAAGTTTTGCTCCAGCAAACAAGTTACAGGGAAGTTGGCAAGGGGCCCGGACGACTGTTTTAAAGACAGCTTGAGAAAAATGCAATGCGTTGGCCGGGAATCGAACCCATACAGCAAGAATGGACAGACCCAGGAATCGAACCCATAGCAAGAATGCTCGTGATCAAGGTCTTTAATTTACAAATGTGATGCGTTGGCCGGGAATCGAACCCCGTCACCTGCTTGGAAGGCAGCTATGCTCACCACAATACCACCAATGCAAGACTGTCGGATGTAGGCTGGAAGCCCTCTTGCGCGGTCAGCAAGAATTTTCGCAATACATTAGCAGCTGGCAGGTGCAGATGAACTGAAACTCTCTTTGTTTGGACCTGGCACTTAAAAAAAATGCATGAACTTATTGACCTGACCTACCAGGCACCATATTAAAAAACAAGGTCTCTAATTTAATAATGTAACACGTTTTATACAGACACTTCATATTTAAACGGTATTAGATTTTTTTTTGGATTCACTGGCTTCTGTGAAGCGTTGAGCTAAAATGACGCATGACGCCTTTCCTGGAAGCCGCGCTGATCGGACACAACTATCTGTCTCTGCAACTCCTCGTTAGTATAGTGGAAAGTATCTCCGCCTGTCACGCGGAGACTGGGGTTCGATTCCCCGACGAGGAGATCCAGTCCTTTACTGCTGCCAAAAGACCTTAACAAATGTTTTGCTCCAGCAAACAAGTTGCAGGAGAAGTTGGCAAGGGGCCTCGGACGACTGTTTTAAAGACAGCTTGAGAAAAATGCAATGGGTTGTCCGGGAATCGAACGCAAACAGCAAGAATGGACAGACCCAGGAATCGAACCCATAGCAAGAATGCTCGTAATCAAGGTCTATAATTTATTTATTATGAGATGCGTTGGCCGGGAATCGAACCCGGGTCAACTGCTTGGAAGGCAGCTATGCTCACCACTATACCACCAACGCAAGACTGTTGGATGTAGACTGGAAGCCCTGTTCTGCGGTCAGCAATAATTTTTGCAATACTTTAGCAGCTGGCAGGTGCAGATGAACTGAAACTCTCTTTGTTTGGACCTGGCACTTAAAAAAATTGCATGAACTTATTGACCTGACCTACCAGGCACCATATTAAAAAACAAGGTCTCTAATTTAATAATGTAACACGTTTTATACAGACACTTCATATTTAAACGGTATTAGATTATTTTTTGCATTCACTGGCTTCTGTGAAGCGTTGAGCTAAAATGACGCATGACGCCGTTCCTGCAAGCCGCGCTGATCGGATACAACTACCTGTCTCTGCAACTCCTTGTTAGTATAGTGGAAAGTATCTCCGCCTGTCACGCGGAGCCTGGGGTTCAATTCCCCGACGGGGAGATTCAGTCCTTTACTGCTGCCAAAAGACCTTAACAAAAGTTTTGCTCCAGCAAACAAGTTACAGGGAAGTTGGCAAGGGGCCCGGACGACTGTTTTAAAGACAGCTTGAGAAAAATGCAATGCGTTGGCCGGGAATCGAACCCATACAGCAAGAATGGACAGACCCAGGAATCGAACCCATAGCAAGAATGCTCGTGATCAAGGTCTTTAATTTACAAATGTGATGCGTTGGCCGGGAATCGAACCCCGTCACCTGCTTGGAAGGCAGCTATGCTCACCACAATACCACCAATGCAAGACTGTCGGATGTAGGCTGGAAGCCCTCTTGCGCGGTCAGCAAGAATTTTCGCAATACATTAGCAGCTGGCAGGTGAAGATGAACTGAAACTCTCTTTGTTTGGACCTGGCACTTAAAAAAAATGCATGAACTTATTGACCTGACCTACCAGGCACCATATTAAAAAACAAGGTCTCTAATTTAATAATGTAACACGTTTTATACAGACACTTCATATTTAAACGGTATTAGATTTTTTTTTGGATTCACTGGCTTCTGTGAAGCGTTGAGCTAAAATGACGCATGACGCCGTTCCTGCAAGCCGCGCTGATCGGGGACAACTACCTGTCTCTGCAACTCCTCGTTAGTATAGTGGAAAGTATCTCCGCCTGTCACGCGGAATACCGTGGTTCGATTCCCCGACGGGGAGATTCAGTCCTTTACTGCTGCCAAAAGTCCTTAACAAATGTTTTGCTCCAGCAAACAAGTTACAGGGAAGTTGGCAAGGGGCCCGGACGACTGTTTTAAAGACAGCTTGAGAAAAATGCAATGCGTTGGCCGGGAATCGAACCCATAAAGCAAGAATGGACAGACCCAGGAATCGAACCCATAGCAAGAATGCTCGTAATCAAGGTCTTTAATTTACAAATGTGATGCGTTGGCCGGGAATCAAACCCTGTCACCTGCTTGGAAGGCAGCTATGCTCACCACTATACCACCAACGCAGGCCTTAGAACGTAGACTGGAAGCCCAGTTGTGCCGTCAGCAAGAATTTTCGCAATACATTAGCAGCTGGCAGGTGCAGATGAACTGAAACTCTCTTTGTTTGGACCTGGCACTTAAAAAAATTGCATGAACTTATTGACCTGACCTACCAGGCACTGTAGTGATCTTTTTCTTTGTAGAAAAGTTAGAAGCTCAGACCAGGAGACAGTAGAAGTTTTCCAAGCAGAAGTTCTTTATTGTTTGTCGGTAGCTGCAGTCATTCCAACATCGTCTAACTAAGGGAACTTTACATTGTAGTTTATATACATTTCAAGGGGGAGGGACTACATTGTGAGGAACAAAGCATGTAAATGAGTTGAAACATGAGAACAGAACGGTGCAGGACTTCTCGCACTGAGATAAGAACTCCAAGACAAATGGTCTCAGTAATAAAATAGCAGGTGTTCAAACTTGCTCAGCATGACTCTTCACCCGGTAAAACAATGAGAACAGGAAAAGCCTAGCCTTCTCGCACTGAGATGGGACAGTCAGGAATATCCTGCTGGGAACCCCTACCGTTTGCAGAGATTTCCTGGTCTCATCATTTATAAACTTTCTCAATATAAAATACTATTGTATTGGAAATCTAAATTAAACATTTAAATAAAATTTGTAATCCTACAACACCATATTAAAAAACAAGGTCTCTAATTTAATAATGTAACTCGTTTTATACAGACACTTCATATTTAAACGGTATTAGATTATTTTTTGGATTCACTGGCTTCTGTGAAGCGTTGAGCTAAAATGACGCATGACGCCGTTCCTGGAAGCCGCGCTGATCGGATACAACTACCTATTTCTGCAACTCCTCGTTAGTATAGTGGAAAGTATCTCCGCCTGTCACGCGGAAGACCGGGGTTCGATTCCCCGACGGGGAGATTCAGTCCTTTACTGCTGCCAAAAGACCTTAACAAATGTTTTGCTCCAGCAAACAAGTTACAGGAGAAGTTGGCAAGGGGCCACCGACGACTGTTTTAAAGACAGCTTGAGAAAAATGCAATGCGTTGGCCGGGAATCGAACGCATACAGCAAGAATGGACAGACCCAGGAATCGAACCCATAGCAAGAATGCTCGTAATCAAGGTCTTTAATTTACAAATGTGATGCGTTGGCCAGGAATCGAACCCGGGTCAACTGCTTGGAAGGCAGCTATGCTCACCACTATACCACCAACACAAGACTGTTGGATGTAGACTGGAAGCCCTCTTGTGCGGACAGCAAGAATGTTCGCAATATATTAGCAGCTGGCAGGTGCAGATGAATTGAAACTCTCTTTGTTTGGACCTGGCACTTAAAAAAATTGCATGAACTTATTGACCTGACCTACCAGGCACCATATTAAAAAAAGGGTCTCTAATTTAATAATGTAACACGTTTTATACAGACACTTCATATTTAAACGGTATTAGATTATTTTTTGGATTCACTGGCTTCTGTGAAGCGTTGAGCTAAAATGACGCATGACGCTGTTCCTGGAAGCCGCGCTGATCGGATACAACTACCTGTCTCTGCAACTCTTTGTTAGTATAGTGGAAAGTACCTCCGCCTGTCACGCGGAGACTGGGGTTCGATTCCCCGACGGGGAGATCCAGTCCTGTACTGCTGCCAAAAGACCTTAACAAATGTTTTGCTCCAGCAAACAAGTTGCAGGAGAAGTTGGCAAGGGGCCTCGGACGACTGTTTTAAAAACAGCTTGAGAAAAATGCAATGCGTTGGCCGGGAATCGAACGCATACAGCAAGAATGGACAGACCCAGGAATCGAACCCATAGCAAGAATGCTCGTATACAAGGTCTTTAATTTACAAATGTGATGCGATGGCCGGGAATCGAACCCGGGTCAACTGCTTGGAAGGCAGCTATGCTCACCACTATACCACCAACGCAAGACTGTTGGATGTAGACTGGAAGCCCTGTTCTGCGGTCAGCAATAATTTTCGCAATACTTTAGCAGCTGGCAGGTGCAGATGAACTGAAACTCTCTTTGTTTGGACCTGGCACTTAAAAAAATTGCATGAACTTATTGACCTGACCTACCAGGCACCATATTAAAAAACAAGGTCTCTAATTTAATAATGTAACACGTTTTATACAGACACTTCATATTTAAACGGTATTAGATTATTTTTTGCATTCACTGGCTTCTGTGAAGCGTTGAGCTAAAATGACGCATGACGCCGTTCCTGCAAGCCGCGCTGATCGGATACAACTACCTGTCTCTGCAACTCCTTGTTAGTATAGTGGAAAGTATCTCCGCCTGTCACACGGAGACTGGGGTTAGATTCCCCGACGGGGAGATTCAGTCCTTTACTGCTGCCAAAAGACCTTAACAAATGTTTTGCTCCAGCAAACAAGTTACAGGGAAGTTGGCAAGGGGCCCGGACGACTGTTTTAAAGACAGCTTGAGAAAAATGCAATGTGTTGGCCGGGAATCGAACCCATACAGCAAGAATGGACAGACCCAGGAATCGAACCCATAGCAAGAATGCTCGTAATCAAGGTCTTTAATTTACAAATGTGATGCGTTGGCCAGCAATCGAACCCGGGTCAACTGCTTGGAAGGCAGCTATGCTCACCACTATACCACCAACGCAAGACTGTTGGATGTAGACCTGAAGCCCTGTTCTGCTGTCAGCAATAATTTTCGCAATACTTTAGCAGCTGGCAGGTGCAGATGAACTGAAACTCTCTTTGTTTGGACCTGGCACTTAAAAAAATTGCATGAACTTATTGACCTGACCTACCAGGCACCATATTAAAAAAAAGGGTCTCTAATTTAATAATGTAACACTTTTTATACAGACACTTCATATTAAACGGTATTAGATTATTTTTTGGATTCACTGGCTTCTGTGAAGCGTTGAGCTAAAATGACGCATGACGCTGTTCCTGGAAGCCGCGCTGATCGGATACAACTACCTGTCTCTGCAACTCTTTGTTAGTATAGTGGAAAGTACCTCCGCCTGTCACGCGGAGACTGGGGTTCGATTCCCCGATGGGGAAATCCAGTCCTGTACTGCTGCCAAAAGACCTTAACAAATGTTTTGCTCCAGCAAACAAGTTACAGGGAAGTTGGCAAGGGGCCCGGACGACTGTTTTAAAGACAGCTTGAGAAAAATGCAATGCGTTGGCCGGGAATCGAACCCATAAAGCAAGAATGGACAGACCCAGGAATCGAACCCATAGCAAGAATGCTCGTAATCAAGGTCTTTAATTTACAAATGTGATGCGTTGGCCGGGAATCAAACCCGGTCACCTGCTTGGAAGGCAGCTATGCTCACCTCTATACCACCAACGCAGGCCTTAGAACGTAGACTGGAAGCCCAGTTGTGCCGTCAGCAAGAATTTTCGCAATACATTAGCAGCTGGCAGGTGCAGATGAACTGAAACTCTCTTTGTTTGGACCTGGCACTTAAAAAAATTGCATGAACTTATTGACCTGACCTACCAGGCACTGTAGTGATCTTTTTCTTTGTAGAAAAGTTAGAAGCTCAGACCAGGAGACAGTAGAAGTTTTCCAAGCAGAAGTTCTTTATTGTTTGTCGGTAGCTGCAGTCATTCCAACATCGTCTAACTAAGGGAACTTTACATTGTAGTTTATATACATTTCAAGGGGGAGGGATTACATTGTGAGGAACAAAGCATGTAAATGAGTTGAAACATGAGAACAGAACGGTGCAGGACTTCTCGCACTGAGATAAGAACTCCAAGACAAATGGTCTCAGTAATAAAATAGCAGGTGTTCAAACTTGCTCAGCATGACTCTTCACCCGGTAAAACAATGAGAACAGGAAAAGCCTAGCCTTCTCGCACTGAGATGGGACAGTCAGGAATATCCTGCTGGGAACCCCTACCGTTTGCAGAGATTTCCTGGTCTCATCATTTATAAACTTTCTCAATATAAAATACTATTGTATTGGAAATCTAAATTAAACATTTAAATAAAATTTGTAATCCTACAACACCATATTAAAAAAAAGGGTCTCTAATTTAATAATGTAACACGTTTTATACAGACACTTCATATTTAAACGGTATTAGATTATTTTTTGGATTCACTGGCTTCTGTGAAGCGTTGAGCTAAAATGACGCATGACGCCGTTCCTGGAAGCTGCGCTGATCGGATACAACTACCTGTCTCTGCAACTCCTCGTTAGTATAGTGGAAAGTATCTCCCCCTGTCACGCGGAAGACCGGGGTTCGATTCCCCGACGGGGAGATCCAGTCCTTTACTGCTGCCAAAAGACCTTAACAAATCTTTTGCTCCAGCAAACAAGTTACAGGAGAAGTTGGCAAGGGGCCACCGACGACTGTTTTAAAGACAGCTTGAGAAAAATGCAATGCGTTGGCCGGGATTCGAACGCATACAGCAAGAATGGACAGACCCCGGAATCGAACCCATAGCAAGAATGCTCGTACTCAAGGTCTTTAATTTACGAATGTTATGCGTTGGCCGGGAATCTAACCCAGGTCAACTGCTTGGAAGGCAGCTATGCTCACCACTATACCACCAACACAAGACTGTTGGATGTAGACTGGAAGCCGTCTTCTGCGGTCAGCAAGAATGTTCGCAATATATTAGCAGCTGGCAGGTGCAGATGAATTGAAACTCTCTTTGTTTGGACCTGGCACTTAAAAAAATTGCATGAACTTATTGACCTGACCTACCAGGCACCATATTAAAAAAAATGGTCTCTAATTTAATAATGTAACACTTTTTATACAGACACTTCATATTTAAACGGTATTAGATTATTTTTTGGATTCACTGGCTTCTGTGAAGCGTTGAGCTAAAATGACGCATGACGCTGTTCCTGGAAGCCGCGCTGATCGGATACAACTACCTGTCTCTGCAACTCTTTGTTAGTATAGTGGAAAGTACCTCTGCCTGTCACGCGGAGACTGGGGTTCGATTCCCCGACGGGGAGATCCAGTCCTGTACTGCTGCCAAAAGACCTTAACAAATGTTTTGCTCCAGCAAACAAGTTGCAGGAGAAGTTGGCAAGGGGCCTCGGACGACTGTTTTAAAGACAGGTTGAGAAAAATGCAATGCGTTGGCCGGGAATCGAACCCGGGTCAACTGCTTAGAGCAGCTATGCTCACCACTATACCACCAACGCAAGACTGTTGGTTGTAGACTGGAAGCCTTGTTCTGCGGTCAGCAATAATTTTCGCAATACTTTAGCAGCTGGCAGGTGCAGATGAACTGAAACTCTCTTTGTTTGGACCTGGCACTTAAAAAAATTGCATGAACTTATTGACCTGACCTACCAGGCACCATATTAAAAAACAAGGTCTCTAATTTAATAATGTAACACGTTTTATACAGACACTTCATATTTAAATGGTATTAGATTATTTTTTGCATTCACTGGCTTCTGTGAAGCGTTGAGCTAAAATGACGCATGACGCCGTTCCTGCAAGCCGCGCTGATCGGATACAACTACCTGTCTCTGCAACTCCTTGTTAGTATAGTGGAAAGTATCTCCGCCTGTCACACGGAGACTGGGGTTAGATTCCCCGACGGGGAGATTCAGTCCTTTACTGCTGCCAAAAGACCTTAACAAATGTTTTGCTCCAGCAAACAAGTTACAGGGAAGTTGGCAAGGGGCCCGGACGACTGTTTTAAAGACAGCTTGAGAAAAATGCAATGCGTTGGCCGGGAATCGAACCCATACAGCAAGAACGGACAGACCCAGGAATCTAACCCATAGGAAGAATGCTCGTAATCAAGGTCTTTAATTTACAAATGTGATGCGTTGGCCAGCAATCGAACCCGGGTCAACTGCTTGGAAGGCAGCTATGCTCACCACTATACCACCAACGCAAGACTGTTGGATGTAGACCTGAAGCCCTGTTCTGCGGTCAGCAATAATTTTCGCAATACTTTAGCAGCTGGCAGGTGCAGATGAACTGAAACTCTCTTTGTTTGGACCTGGCACTTAAAAAAATTGCATGAACGTATTGACCTGACCTACCAGGCACCATATTAAAAAAAAGGGTCTCTAATTTAATAATGTAACACGTTTTATACAGACACTTCATATTTAAACGGTATTAGATTATTTTTTGGATTCACTGGCTTCTGTGAAGCGTTGAGCTAAAATGACGCATGACGCTGTTCCTGGAAGCCGCGCTGATCGGATACAACTACCTGTCTCTGCAACTCTTTGTTAGTATAGTGGAAAGTATCTCCGCCTGTCACGCGGAGACTGGGGTTCGATTCCCCGACGGGGAAATCCAGTCCTGTACTGCTGCCAAAAGACCTTAACAAATGTTTTGCTCCAGCAAACGAGTTGCAGGAGAAGTTGGCAAGGGGCCTCGGACGACTGTTTTAAAGACAGGTTGAGAAAAATGCAATGCGTTGGCCGGGAATCGAACGCATACAGCAAGAATGGACAGACCCAGGAATCGAACCCATAGCAAGAATGCTCGTAATCAAGGTCTTTAATTTACAAATGTGGTGCGTTGGCCGGGAATCGAACCCGGGTCAACTGCTTGGAAGGCAGCTATGCTCACCACTATACCACCAACGCAAGACTGTTGGATGTAGACCGGAAGCCCTGTTCTGCGGTCAGCAATCATTTTTGCAATACTTTAGCAGCTGGCAGGTGCAGATGAACTGAAACTCTCTTTGTTTGGACCTGGCACTTAAAAAAATAGCATGAACTTATTGACCTGACCTACCAGGCACCATATTAAAATACAAGGTCTCTAATTTAATAATGTAACACGTTTTATACAGACACTTCATATTTAAACGGTATGAGATTATTTTTTGCATTCACTGGCTTCTGTGAAGCGGTGAGCTAAAATGACGCATGACGCTGTTCCTGGAAGCCGCGCTGATCGGATACAACTACCTGTCTCTGCAACTCTTTGTTAGTATAGTGGAAAGTATCTCCGCCTGTCACGCGGAGACTGGGGTTCGATTCCCCGACGGGGAAATCCAGTCCTGTACTGCTGCCAAAAGACCTTAACAAATGTTTTGCTCCAGCAAACGAGTTGCAGGAGAAGTTGGCAAGGGGCCTCGGACGACTGTTTTAAAGACAGCTTGAGAAAAATGCAATGCGTTGGCCGGGAATCGAACGCATACAGCAAGAATGGACTGCCCCAGGAATCGAACCCATAGCAAGAATGCTCGTAATCAAGGTCTTTAATTTACAAATGTGATGCGTTGGCCGGGAATCGAACCCGGGTCAACTGCTTGGAAGGCAGCTATGCTCACCACTATACCACCAACGCAAGACTGTTGGATGTAGACCGGAAGCCCTGTTCTGCGGTCAGCAATAATTTTTGCAATACTTTAGCAGCTGGCAGGTGCAGATGAACTGAAACTCTCTTTGTTTGGACCTGGCACTTAAAAAAATTGCATGAACTTATTGACCTGACCTACCAGGAACCATATTAAAAAACAAGGTCTCTAATTTAATAATGTAACACGTTTTATACAGACACTTCATATTTAATCGGTATTAGATTATTTTTTGCATTCACTGGCTTCTGTGAAGCGTTGAGCTAAAATGACGCATGACGCTGTTCCTGGAAGCCGCGCTGATCGGATACAACTACCTGTCTCTGCAACTCTTTGTTAGTATAGTGGAAAGTATCTCCGCCTGTCACGCGGAGACTGGGGTTCGATTCCCCGACGGGGAGATCCAGTCCTGTACTGCTGCCAAAATACCTTAACAAATGTTTTGCTCCAGCAAACGAGTTGCAGGAGAAGTTGGCAAGGGGCCTCGGACGACTGTTTTAAAGACAGGTTGAGAAAAATGCAATGCGTTGGCCGGGAATCGAACGCATACAGCAAGAATGGACAGAACCAGGAATCGAACCCATAGCAAGAATGCTCGTAATCAAGGTCTTTAATTTACAAATGTGATGCGTTGGCCGGGAATCGAACCCGGGTCAACTGCTTGGAAGGCAGCTATGCTCACCACTATACCACCAACGCAAGACTGTTGGATTTAGACCGGAAGCCCTGTTCTGCGGTCAGCAATAATTTTTGCAATACTTTAGCAGCTGGCAGGTGCAGATGAACTGAAACTCTCTTTGTTTGGACCTGGCACTTAAAAAAATTGCATGAACTTATTGACCTGACCTACCAGGCACCATATTAAAAAACAAGGTCTCTAATTTAATAATGTAACACGTTTTATACAGACACTTCATATTTAAACGGTATTAGATTATTTTTTGGATTCACTGGCTTCTGTGAAGCGTTGAGCTAAAATGACGCATGACGCCGTTCCTGCAAGCCGCGCTGATCGGATACAACTACCTGTCTCTGCAACTCCTTGTTAGTATAGTGGAAAGTATCTCCGCCTGTCATGCGTAGACTGGGGTTCGATTCCCCGACGGGGAGATTCAGTCCTTTACTGCTGCCAAAAGACCTTAACAAAAGTTTTGCTCCAGCAAACAAGTTACAGGGAAGTTGGCAAGGGGCCCTGACGACTGTTTTAAAGACAGCTTGAGAAAAATGGAATGCGTTGGCCGGGAATCGAACCCATACAGCAAGAATGGATCGATCCAGGAATCGAACCCATAGCAAGAATGCTCGTAATCAAGGTCTTTAATTTACAAATGTGATGCGTTGGCCGGGAATCAAAACCGGGTCAACTGCTTGGAAGGCAGCTATGCTCACCACTATACCACCAACGCAAGACTGTTGGATGTAGGCTGGAAGCCCTGTTGTGCGGTCAGCAAGAATTTTCGCAATATATTAGCCACTGGCAGGTGGAGATGAACTGAAACTCTCTTTGTTTGGACCTGGCACTTAAAAAAATGGCATGAACTTATTGACCTGACCTACCAGGCACCATATTAAAAAACAAGGTCTCTAATTTAATAATGTAACACGTTTTATACAGACACTTCATAGTTAAACGGTATTAGATTATTTTTTGCAATCACTGGCTTATGTGAAGCGTTGAGCTAAAATGACGCATGAAGCCATTCCTGGAAGCCGCGCTGATCGGTTACAACTACCTGTCTCTGCAACTCCTTGTTAGTATAGTGGTAAGTATCTCCGCCTGTCACGCGGAGACTGGGGTTCGATTCCCCGACGGGGAGATCCAGTCCTTTACTGCTGCCAAAAGACCTTAACAAAAGTTTTGCTCCAGCAAACAAGTTACAGGAGAAGTTGGCAAGGGTCCCTGGACGACTGTTTTAAAGACAGCTTGAGAAAAATGCAATGCGTTGGCCGGGAATCGAACCCATACAGCAAGAATGGACAGACCCAGGAATCGAACCCATAGCAAGAATGCTCGTAATCAAGGTCTTTAATTTACAAATGTGATGCGTTGGCCGGGAATCGAACCCAGTCACCTGCTTGGAAGGCAGCTATGCTCACCACAATACCACCAACGCAGGCCTTTGAACGTAGACTGGAAGCCCGGTTGTGCGGTCAGCAAGAATTTTCGCAATACATTAGCAGCTGGCAGGTGCAGATGAACTGAAACTCTCTTTGTTTGGACCTGGCACTTAAAAAAATTGCATGAACTTATTGACCTGACCTACCAGGCACTGTAGTGATCTTTTTCTTTGTAGAAAAGTTAGAAGCTCAGACCAGGAGACAGTGGAAGTTTTCCAAGCAGAAGTTCTTTATTGCTTGTCGGTAGCTGCAGTCATTCCAACATCGTCTAACTAAGGGAACTTTACATTGTAGTTTATATACATTTCAAGGGGGAGGGATTACATTGTGAGGAACAAAGCATGTAAATGAGCTGAAACATGAGAACAGAACGGTGCAGGACTTCTCACACTGAGATAAGAACTCCAAGACAAATGGTCTCAGTAATAAAATAGCAGGTGTTCAAACTTGCTCAGCATGACTCTTCACCCGGTAAAACAATGAGAACAGGAAAAGCCTAGCCTTCTCGCACTGAGATGGGACAGTCAGGAATATCCTGCTGGGAACCCCTACCGTTTGCAGAGATTTCCTGGTCTCATCATTTATAAACTTTCTCTATATAAAATACTATTGTATTGGAAATCTAAATTAAACATTTAAATAAAATTTGTAATCCTATAACACCATATTAAAAAACAAGGTCTCTAATTTAATAATATAACACGTTTTATACAGACACTTCATATTTAAACGGTATTAGATTATTTTTTGGATTCACTGGCTTCTGTGAAGCGTTGAGCTAAAATGACGCATGACGCCGTTCCTGGAAGCCGCGCTGATCGGATACAACTACCTGTCTCTGCAACTCCTCGTTAGTATAGTGGAAAGTATCTCCGCCTGTCATGCGGAAGACCGGGGTTCGATTCCCCGACGGGGAGATCCAGTCCTTTACTGCTGCCAAAAGACCTTAACAAATGTTTTGCTCCAGCAAACAAGTTACAGGAGAAGTTGGCAAGGGGCCTCGGACGACTGTTTTAAAGACAGCTTGAGAAAAATGCAATGCGTTGGCCGGGAATCGAACGCATACAGCAAGAATGGACTGCCCCAGGAATCGAACCCATAGCAAGAATGCTCGTAATCAAGGTCTTTAATTTACAAATGTGATGCGTTGGCCGGGAATCGAACCCGGGTCAACTGCTTGGAAGGCAGCTATGCTCACCACTATACCACCAACGCAAGACTGTTGGATGTAGACCGGAAGCCCTGTTCTGCGGTCAGCAATAATTTTTGCAATACTTTAGCAGCTGGCAGGTGCAGATGAACTGAAACTCTCTTTGTTTGGACCTGGCACTTAAAAAAATTGCATGAACTTATTGACCTGACCTACCAGGCAGCATATTAAAAAACAAGGTCTCTAATTTAATAATGTAACACGTTTTATACAGACACTTCATATTTAAACGGTATTAGATTATTTTTTGGATTCACTGGCTTCTGTGAAGCGTTGAGCTAAAATGACGCATGACGCCTTTCCTGCAAGCCGCGCTGATCGGATACAACTACCTGTCTCTGCAACTCCTTGTTAGTATAGTGGAAAGTATCTCCGCCTGTCATGCGGAGACTGGGGTTCGATTCCCCGACGGGGAGATTCAGTCCTTTACTGCTGCCAAAAGACCTTAACAAAAGTTTTGCTCCAGCAAACAAAATACAGGGAAGTTGGCAAGGGGCCCTGACGACTGTTTTAAAGACAGCTTGAGAAAAATGGAATGCGTTGGCCGGGAATCGAACCCATACAGCAAGAATGGATCGATCCAGGAATCGAACCCATAGCAAGAATGCTCATAATCAAGGTCTTTAATTTACAAATGTGATGCGTTGGCCAGCAATCGAACCCGGGTCAACTGCTTGGAAGGCAGCTATGCTCACCACTATACCACCAACTCAAGACTGTTGGATCTAGGCTGGAAGCCCAGTTGTGCGGTCAGCAAGAATTTTCGCAATACATTAGCAGCTGGCAGGTGGAGATGAACTGAAACTCTCTTTGTTTGGACCTGGCACTTAAAAAAATGGCATGAACTTATTGACCTGACCTACCAGGCACCATATTAAAAAACAAGGTCTCTAATTTAATAATGTAACACGTTTTATACAGACACTTCATATTTAAACGGTATTAGATTATTTTTTGCAATCACTGGCTTATGTGAAGCGTTGAGCTAAAATGACGCATGAAGCCGTTCCTGGAAGCCGCGCTGATCGGTTACAACTACCTGTCTCTGCAACTCCTTGTTAGTATAGTGGCAAGTATCTCCACCTGTCACGCGGAGACTGGGGTTCGATTCCCCGACGGGGAGATCCAGTCCTTTACTGCTGCCAAAAGACCTTAACAAAAGTTTTGCTCCAGCAAACAAGTTACAGGAGAAGTTGGCAAGGGGCCCCGGACGACTGTTTTAAAGACAGCTTGAGAAAAATGCAATGCGTTGGCCGGGAATCGAACCCATACAGCAAGAATGGACAGACCCAGGAATCGAACCCATAAAGCAAGAATGGACAGACCCAGGAATCGAACCCATAGCAAGAATGCTCGTAATCAAGGTCTTTAATTTACAAATGTGATGCGTTGGCCGGGAATCGAACCCGGTCACCTGCTTGGAAGGCAGCTATGCTCACCACAATACCACCAACGCAGGCCTTTGAACGTAGACTGGAAGCCCGGTTGTGCGGTCAGCAAGAATTTTCGCAATACATTAGCAGCTGGCAGGTGCAGATGAACTGAAACTCTCTTTGTTTGGACCTGGCACTTAAAAAAATTGCATTAACTTATTGACCTGACCTACCAGGCACTGTAGTGATCTTTTTCTTTGTAGAAAAGTTAGAAGCTCAGACTAGGAGACAGTGGAAGTTTTCCAAGCAGAAGTTCTTTATTGCTTGTCGGTAGCTGCAGTCATTCCAACATCGTCTAACTAAGGGAACTTTACATTGTAGTTTATATACATTTCAAGGGGGAGGGATTACATTGTGAGGAACAAAGCATGTAAATGAGCTGAAACATGAGAACAGAACGGTGCAGGACTTCTCACACTGAGATAAGAACTCCAAGACAAATGGTCTCAGTAATAAAATAGCAGGTGTTCAAACTTGCTCAGCATGACTCTTCACCCGGTAAAACAATGAGAACAGGAAAACCCTAGCCTTCTCGCACTGAGATGGGACAGTCAGGAATATCCTGCTGGGAACCCCTACCGTTTGCAGAGATTTCCTGGTCTCATCATTTATAAACTTTCTCTATATAAAATACTATTGTATTGGAAATCTAAATTAAACATTTAAATGAAATTTGTAATCCTACAACACCATATTAAAAAACAAGGTCTCTAATTTAATAATGTAACACGTTTTATACAGACACTTCATATTTAAACGGTATTAGATTATTTTTTGGATTCACTGGCTTCTGTGAAGCGTTGAGCTAAAATGACGCATGACGCCGTTCCTGGAAGCCGCGCTGATCGGATACAACTACCTGTCTCTGCAACTCCTCGTTAGTATAGTGGAAAGTATCTCCGCCTGTCACGCGGAAGACTGGGGTTCGATTCCCCGACGGGGAGATCCAGTCCTTTACTGCTGCCAAAAGACCTTAACAAATGTTTTGCTCCAGCAAACAAGTTACAGGAGAAGTTGGCAAGGGGCCACCGACGACTGTTTTAAAGACAGCTTGAGAAAAATGCAATGCGTTGGCCGGGAATCGAACGCATACAGCAAGAATGGACTGCCCCAGGAATCGAACCCATAGCAAGAATGCTCATAATCAAGGTCTTTAATTTACAAATGTGATGCGTTGGCCGGGAATCGAACCCGGATGAACTGCTTGGAAGGCAGCTATGCTCACCACTATACCACCAACGCAAGACTTTTGGATGTAGGCTGGAAGCCGTGTTGTGCGGTCAGCAAGAATTTTCGCAATACATTAGCAGCTGGCAGGTGGAGATGAACTGAAACTCTCTTTGTTTGGACCTGGCACTTAAAAAAATGGCATGAACTTATTGACCTGACCTACCAGGCACCATATTAAAAAACAAGAGGTTAATGACACAATATCCTCAAAATCAGGAAATAATAGTACCCCAAACTAACACATACAAGACATAGAGTGGTCACCATCACACACACACATATTAGACACATATTTTAACTGTTCATTTTTAATGTTCGCTTTTCATTATATCATCTCTAAAAAGATTTAAATTTTAAGTAAGATTTTAAACTTCACATTTTACTGTAGCTTTTACCTAATTTTGCATGGTCTCTTAACCAGTTTCAAAGCATGTCTGTTCATTATTCATTTGATCTTAGAAAAGTCAGCTGGATTTTGGTTCATTATCACTATTTTGCTTCAGCTTGCTCTAGCAGGCCGATAACAGAAAGACAGACACAGTTACCATCCCTGCCTCCACTCAGACAGTCTCTCTCTCTCTAATGGCGCTTTTCCACTACACAGTACCAGCTCGCCTTGGCTCGGCTCGGCTCGACTCGACTCGCCTTTGTTTGGTTTTCCACTGTGTAAAAGTTGTACCTGTACCTGCTTTCGGGTACTTTTTTTCGTACCACCTCCGGCGAGGTTCTAAGCGAGCTAAGGCGATACTAAAATGTGACGTAATACAATGCCGACTGCTGATTGGTCAGAGAGAATCGTCACTATTCACTGCGTCATCATTGCACGCCGCAGACGGAGTATCCAGAATAACCAGAGAATAACCCCGCCATTTTTAAATAGTTTGCCCAGATATACTAAACTTACTATTATGGCAACTCGGAAGAATACGCCGTGGTCAAACGAGGAGTTGCAGACTTTCCTATGTTTGGTTAGCGAAGAAAGGATTCAGCGAGAGCTTGATGGGGCAACGAGGAACGAAAAAGTTTATCAAGAAATCTCCGAACTGCTGTCCACACATGGCTACAACAGGACTTTCCAGCAATGTAGGGAAAAGTTAAAAAAACTGAAGAGTGACTACAGAGCTGTAAAGGACCACAACGGCCGCAGTTGTTCAAACCGAAAAAGCTGGAAGTGGTACGAACAGATGGACGGTATCTACGGCCATAGACCGGCGAGCAACGGGAGGGAGGGTGGACTTGACTCGGCCACCAGTTTGTTGGAGTCGCTGTTGGAGGATGGTGTGTGTTTAAAATTTACATTACATTAATCATGTAGGCGCACTCTGCTTGAGAGTTTTGTTTTCTGTAGGCTGGCTTTTGAAAAGCTGAAGCTCACTTATAACATCGAAGACTGTAAACTTGTGTCGCAGATAACAATTGCTGCTACCGCTAACTATCTGCCATTGCTATTTTCGTATTGTGTTGACTTTTGTATGATCTTTCTATCTAGATTCCTTTTCGACGAGAGAGAATGGTTCAGTGACTCCCACTGATGCCACCTCGGCACCGGAACCAGCGGCACCATCGACACCAACAAGATCAGCAGCGTAGACACCGAGACCCGCAGCAGCGTCGACACCGGCAACCGGTTAGTATAATTGGAGAAAAAGTAAACTCTTCTAGCCTGTTGTCTGTGAATCTATACACACTTTTTAATATATCATTAATCGTATCAATAACTCATTAATATAACGTAAACATACTTGCATAACAACAGGAAGCATTCCCAGTTATGGGAATGCAGGATTCATTAATAAACCTGTTCAGTATTTTTATAACTTTCCAGACGTACACCTATACTGTACACATGGTATTTTAAAGTTGACATTTACTAAAATAGATGTTTAATAAATACATTAAATACATTTACTCAGATGTTAAGTCGTTATATACTATATAAGTAATAGTAAGTTGTGGGCTTGTCTTTTTTTATGTAGAAGCTGTAATGATAATACATGTGAACAATTTACAACACACACAACCTTTGAATGAAACGTGACTTGTCCGTTTTTCTTTATAACTCATTCATTGTAATTATTTTTTTGGCCAGGACGGAGGAAACGAAAGAGGGAACAGGAGCATCTGACTGTCCTGAGGGAGATGCAGACATCGGATGTCGAGCAGCTGGAATTGAACCGGGCACAGCGGGAGCGCCATTTACAGATGGCACTCGATGATGCAGCACATGCCCGAGAACTAGAAGCGGCTTTAAGGAGAGAGGAGATGGCTGCAATGTCGTCCTTCAACCAGGCCTTTCTGGGAACCCTGAGCCAGCTTGTCCAGGCACTGAACCGGCGGGATGCTGTTCCACCGCCCCTGGACTGAAACCCCTTTGTTTATTTTAATTTAATGTTTGCACTACATGTAACATATGTATATAGTTGGATGTGTGAATTTATATTAATATTATATTTTTTTCTATTTGTATGCGTGTTTAAATAAAACCTTTTTGAAACTTATTACAAACAGTGTCTTTTTTTGATGGTTTGCCTTTTTACAAGGGTTTAAACAAGTATTTTCAGATTTTATACTGTGATAACCTTTAATGAAAAACAGCAGAGACAACATATTTAATGATAATGTATTTATTTAGCAATTAAAATAACGCATCAGACCCTCCCGTACATCTCTGCCCTCCTCCTCAACACCCTGTGCCACTGGCACCACAGGCTCTGCTGCTGCAGGTGCATCCCAGTCATCGTCATAGTCCTCTCCATGACTCTCACAAAGGTTATGCAAAGCACAGCAAGTAAGAATCATAGATTTCACGATTGTAACATCACAGTCATTTCTTTTCATGAGGCAACGCCACCTTCCCTTCAGTCTACCAAAAGCGTTTTCAACCACTACCCGTGCTCGACATATTTTCTTGTTGTAGATCTGCTGTTCTACTGTCAGCCGTCCAGTGTCAGTGAATGGCTTTAGGAGCCAGTTCTGCAGGGGATAGGCAGAATCTCCCAGGATGTAGTAGGCAACATTCACCCCACCAATATTCCTGGTGTAAGCTGGAAAGTGGTTGCCACGGCTGGCCAACTCCCACAATGTGGACAGTCTTAAAACACGAGCATCATGCAATCTGCCAGGCAGTCCTGCAAACACGTTCCAGAACAGTCCTTTTCCATCTACAACACCTTGAAGGACCTTGTCTCTACATCACTGGACGCAGTTTGTTGTACAAATATATGAATGTTTCTTCCGACATTCTGAAGTTCTGAACCCACTGCGCGTTTGTGAAACCAGGAACAATAACATCCCACCACTCGGTAGCTCGGTTGAAAGCCCAAACAGACGGTTTGCCGCGGCGACTTTGCAAAGCTAAACAGATCTGAAACACATAAACCATGCACATTGTAGTACGTAATACTGGTAGCTATAAAGTTGATTAAATACTTTGCATATAGTATAGTATTTACACATATGCAAACGTTAGCTATGTTAGCATAACTTACCCTCTTGCGTCGGCTTTGAACAACCGGATTCGTCTCGTAGTCTGAACTCTGTAGTAATTCCCAAACTCTCCTGTTTTTTTCAGCAGTGTTTCGTTTTTCTGCCCTCAGCCTCTCATGAAACAACGTTTGTCTTCTTGCTGTGAGAAACAGCCACATCCCGAGGATCAAAAACAGCATATACTCGATTTCCCCCATTGTCCTGTGTGTGTGGGTAGCGGATGTGTGTCGCGTATAAGATTACGTCACGGCAGTTTCCTGCGGCGTCGCTATGACTACCGGGTACTATTTGTGGCGGTACTATCTGCAATGGAAAACGGAGCGAAAAGCGAGCCGAGTCGAGGTGAGCCGAGGCGAGTCGAGCCGAGTCGAGCTGGTACTGGTAATGGAAAAGCGCCATAAACAAATAATCTTTTCAACAGCCTCCTAAGACTGTAATTTAGACAAAATGTAATATTAAATTTATTACATTAACCTTTTACCATTCACCTTTGTTATCCAGACTCTTCTCAAACCTACAAAAGCCTGTCTTCATCTTTAGCCACCACCATGCCTAACGACCTTCAGGAGTTAAAACTATGTTATAGACATATTAGCTCAACATTAACTCTTCTATACATTTTACTTGCCCATATGGCAACCAACATCATGTCCCTCATATAATTAAGTTTTGTTAATGTCTCCGCAGCAAATAATGGCAATCACCTCATGGAATCAGCTGGCTCCTGAAAGCCCACTCCCGTTAGCTATTTATCTTTAATTTTCTTCTCTTCAGGGTGTCGTCCCCTGGCATAGTTGCAGACACTTGTCACAATGAAAAACAAGACATACAATCAATGCGGTTTCTGGTGAGTGGTATAGAGGAACTCACATTTCTGGGTCAGACTGCCGTAACATTAATTTTAACCTCACAGCGCATCTCACCTCTCAATGCTCTGCTGACCCCGGTGGCCTCCAGTAATCAGCGCTCAACTCTCATACCTTTCTCACAAATAACACCTCCATCCGGAGGTGCCCAATGTTCGTGACCCCCTGCGTTAGGCTGTCCCCTGGCCAGGAAGATCATCCCGTCATTGAGTAGCCACTCGTACACACGTACACACTGGTGACCGCTCTTTCCCAATACAATCAGTTTTCTTCAACAGAACTCAGCTGTTTTCTGGAGCTTAGGAAAGGCACGTTCAAGAGTCACCAGAGCCATTCCGATTGCCTAATAGTGTTCACAGGGAGACAGGTTAATAACAACAGTATTTAATCACTTAAATCCATTAACTATCTTAAAAGCAGCAACCTAGCTACTTAGACTATACTCAGTGAATTTAGATCACAGCCGTACATTCAGTGTACTTCATCTGTAGCCGGAGCCATCGGTCCTGAATGGTGGAGACTAAATGAGACAAAGTTGTTACTGGTCCTAAAATACGCTAATCAAAATGTCACCTCTATCGTTTAACCCTTGTGCATCAATTAAAAAAAGTTACTCATAGGTACATAGAGGACAAAAATGTCCGTATCCAAAAACTGTCATAAAAATATTATAGATTTATATTTTTTTCCACTTTCACTGACATCAATTTTTTAACCAGCATCAGCTCTAATCATAATGACCAAACATTCATTAATTTTCAGAATTTTAACCCTTAAAATGTGGGTTTGTTTACATAATGCCACTGTTGTTTTTTTATGAAAAAAAGAAAAATAATAATAATTTTCTATATACTAAATTCTAAGCAGGATTTTTTTTCTTTAAATATTACAGCCTTGGATATGTCAATAATTAACAACAATATTAATTTTGATGCATTAATATTTTTTATGCAGTATCAGATTTAAAAAACAAAACTACCACTCAGGCCCATAAAGGACAAAAATGTCCATGTCAAAAAAGTGTCATAAAAATATTATAGATTAATATTTTTTTACACTTTCACTGGCTTAGATTTTTTACTAGCATCAGTTCTAATCATAATTACCAAACAGTCATTAATTTTCAGAATTTTAACCCTTTTAACGTCGGTTTCTTTACATAATGCCACTGTTGATGTTTATAAAAATTAGAATAATAATAATAATTTTCTATATACTAAATTCTAAGCAGGATTTCTTTTCTTTAAATATTACAGCCTTGGATATGTCAATAATTAACAACAATATTAATTTTGATGCAATCATATTTTTTATGCAGTATCAGATAAAAAACAAAACTACCACTCAGGCCCATAAAGGACAAAAATGTCCATGTCAAAAAAGTGTCATAAAAATATTATAGATTAATATTTTTTTACACTTTCACTGGCTTAGATTTTTTACTAGCATCAGTTCTAATCATAATTACCAAACAGTCATTAATTTTCTGAATTTTAACCCTTTAAACGTCGGTTTCTTTACATAATGCCACTGTTGATATTTATAAAAATTAGAATAATAATAATAATTTTCTATATACTAAATTCTAAGCAGGATTTTTTTTCTTTAAATATTACAGCCTTGGATATGTCAATAATTAACAACAATATTAATTTTGATGCAATCATATTTTTTATGCAGTATCAGATAAAAAACAAAACTAACACTCAGGCCCATAAAGGACAAAAATGTCCATGTCAAAAAAGTGTCATAAAAATATTATAGATTAATATTTTTTTACACTTTCACTGGCTTAGATTTTTTACTAGCATCAGTTCTAATCATAATTACCAAACAGTCATTAATTTTCAGAATTTTAACCCTTTAAACGTCGGCTTCTTTACATAATGCCACTGTTGATGTTTATAAAAATTAGAATAATAATAATAATTTTCTATATACTAAATTCTAAGCAGGATTTTTTTTCTTTAAATATTACAGCCTTGGATATGTCAATAATTAACAACAATATTAATTTTGATGCAATCATATTTTTTATGCAGTATCAGATAAAAAACAAAACTACCACTCAGGCCCATAAAGGACAAAAATTTCCATGTCAAAAAAGTGTCATAAAAATATTATAGATAAATATTTTTTTCCACTTTCACTGACTTAGATTTTTTACTAGCATCAGTTCTAATCATAATGACCAAACAGTCATTAATTTTCAGAATTTTAACCCTTTAAACGCTGGTTTCTTTACATAATGCCACTTGTTTTTTTTATAAAAATTATAATAATAATAAAAATATTCCATATACTAAATGCTAAGCAGATTTTTTTTTCTTTAAATATTACAACCTTGGATATGTTATAGGTTTGGCTGTGAGAGCACTTGTGTCAACGAAAATCTTCCAGACAAAACAATCACCATTTTCTCGAGGTGAAAACAAAAACAATGTGTTGTGGAGCTTCTAAACTTCTACATCAAAGTCAAGCTCACCTTTTATCTTTGTAAAAAAACAATAACAAATGAAAAGGTGCAAGCAAGTAATAAGAAATGTGTTTGAATGAAAAAAATCCTCAAAGCTCAGTAACTTTTTGACCTTTTCAGTTTTCACATGGCAGGATCTGTGACTCTGCCAAGGGTATGACTCATTTACATGTGGTGGGATTTGTGATTTCCAGTACAATATAATTTCTTTCTTTCAAACTGAAAGAAAGAAAACCCACACACACACCTAAAACTTTCAGTACACACATACAAACCACACTCTGACATCCATACCAACACACCCACACAATTATAGCTTCATAATTTATCTAATTGGCTCTATAATATGCATAAGCCGAAAACAGCAGAAAACAACAATAAAGTGATCATTTGCTTTATATGCCAAACCTGAAAAAATGGCACAATCTGATAAAAAATAGTAAAAATGTAAATTTTGAAGCCTTGCCAACAGAATGAAAGCCTGTTAAGAAAGATTGCATCATTTTATAGTTGAATGGCACTGGGATTAAAAATCGCAGTTTTAATGGGTTTCAATGGGGACATTTTTGTCCAAAAGGCGCTGAGTGGGAGTATTTTTTGTACCTAGTGCAAAATAGATTTTTTAAAGGAAATGAAGGTGAAATATTAAAATTCCAATAAAAATACACACCTGTAGCAAATTTCATGATGTTAGCATTAACACAGACAAAGTTATCAAAAAAACAAAACTGAAAAGGACAAAAATGTCCATAAGGATGCACAAGGGTTAAGGTCTGTATTATTTTAAAGACTTCTTTAAAGTCATTCAGTTTTACTTTTAACATTTTTAACATTTAAATACAAATTGCCCTCTGAATGGTAATTATTTCTTTTAACATCTCTGTGTCTATGGTTTTCAACTGAAACACTGTGCTTTACTATAAATAGCTTATTATCACTTATGACACAGGCTCAGATAACAGCTTTTAGATGACATTGAATGAGAGAGAGACTCTGAGGCATTCAAGACTGGTACACTGCTCTCTCATATACTTCTAACATCAAACTTTTATCTACCATCTTTTAACTCTATCCCAGCTTAAGGCATCTTTGCCAGAAATTACATGTGTTTTCAAATAAACATAGTTTTACAGTTGTCTTTTGCCCACGTCAGGGAATCTAGACATTACAAATTTCCATTCAGATTGAGTCTCTGTCGCACTGGCTGTTTCAGCCACAGCACACATCAGATTTAGATAAGCGAACTGTTTCATTACAGCCAATAGCAGACTTATCTTTTGAAAGCAAAACATCAGCTTCTAGCTCTTTCATGGTCAACTTTTCAAGCTGTTTGTTTAATCAGATGCCTTTCTACACATTTTACATTTAGCAACTGTTAATTCGGTAGCCTACTACTTCTGCTTATTTGTTCTTACATAAAAATAATTATTCTAGTTCTCAATAACGTTTCACATTTCTCAATCTCAATTTTAATTGTCAAGTTCTCAACCATAGTTTAATATTTGACTAGTTTTCTCTTGGAGTTTATCAATCTCCAATTAGGATTCACACTATAAGTTTGACGAGGCAAGCACTCTCTGCTTTTGATACTTTTGCAGTTATTGTAAATCATCTTTGAGATTAGTCTCTCTATATCATCTAAAACCTTTTTAAAATGTTTAATTACAACACAATCATCCTTTTAGTTACTTTGATATATTTTGCAACTCACATCTGTTGGAGTCATTCATTTTACATCAACCTGTATTCATCAATTCACTTATAAAAATTACTATTATAGAAATTACTATTATAGATATTTTCTTCAAAAGGATTCACTTTAAGACTTCAATCTTTTGACCTTTTTATCTCTTATTTCTCAGACGAAAAATGTCACTGTCGTCATTTAAACACTGATCTACTTTCAAACCAATATTATTACCAAAAATGTGTTGTCATTTTATCACATTTTAAACACCTTCTCGGTGGGCATTTACAGTTACGTATTAAATGGTCCTGATGACCACCATTAAAACACTCTCGGCTCCAACTTACTGCACACCCTTGAAGCAGTGTGTCCCAAACAGGAATGCAAACCGAGCTGATAAGCAGTTCTCTGTATTTTTTTACAGTCCACCAGTGGCTGATTTAATCATAATAGCCGAATCATAATCTTCATCATTATTATTGGCAGAACATTAATTGTCATAAGCTGCAAAATATTCTAAGTTGTTTTCACAAAGTGTCTGTTTAACTTTAGTCACACTTGTCCAAGGAAATGATCTTCGACCCATAATTTAATATACTTGCTTTTTGTAATCATCGTAAGCAATACAAGGCTCAACATTTTAATTTTTCAGTTTCTTTGTTTGTTTGTAGCCAGTCAAGTTGTTGTTTAAATTTCCAAACAGAAGCAAAACTTATCAAGACAACCATTTACTTAATAATTTCTGCAAATTTCTCTGAAGTGAGGGCTTCAGAGCACAGCTGCTTACAGCGTTCGCTCTTTTCTGTCTCACTATTAGTTTCAGGACTGTTCAGGTTACTGATCAAGTTACTCAGTTTGTCTGCCATATCTTAATAACAGTTCAAACTCACCTGAAGTCATTGCAGAAATGGAGGCGGCGATCTTTGAACAACACAGCTTGGCTTCTCCGTGATGAAACTGCTGAGTATACTCCAAAATCACAGTTACATATACTGGTCCATGCCAATTTGGGTCACAACTTTTTTTTTCTTTTTTTTTTCTCTCTCGGGATCGTTCCTGATGCATCCCTGGCAAACAACCCTATTTTTGTTAGTATCCCTAACTGCCTGATTCACTAAATTCGGGGATCCCCTATCTGAGATGGAAGAGATTGAGCAGGTTTACGGTGCCACTGGACCTCCCGTCCAGGGACGTACTCTGCTGGGGTGGTGCTACACCATTAATGCCCAGTGGGGCCCACACAGAGCACGCTTCGCTTGCGCTGTCTGCTGCCGTTACCCTTAACGACGCTCTCAGCGACTTCTTATCCTCTCAGCAGTAGGCCTACAACTTACTCCTTCACTCGCCTCATCGGAGTGAAGGCTACTTACTCCTTCACTCGCCTCATCGGAGTGAAGGCTCTCCCGCTCTCCTTCAAAATCTCTTCCAGTCAGACAGCCCTAACAATTAATAAAAGCTTACTACCTTGTGTGTTGATTTGCCAGAGATGTCACCACGGAATGATTGCCCGCCGCATCCTCCACCAAACTGTAAGGGGTATACAGTTAAAGACCCAGAACCAGATATGAAGAATGAAGACCCAGAGTCAGAATTATAAAAAATTAAAGAAAATATTTACTGAAGATAGTTTGCAGTTTCATCAGCAGAAGTCAGCTTCAATACTCGCACAGGAGTTCGTAGGCCGCCCCGCTTACAGTTACAAAGATCACAGCAGTTATACGATTTCCAAGGTCTAAGCTACGTCATTGCTTACAGGATGAATGATTCTCATTGGCTATGAAATAGATAAACACAGTAATTTTCCACACATATACAGATAGACTGAAGCATATCTCCATCGATTATGCAGCTGAAGTTAGGCACGTCATGACCTTCCAGGTCGCAGATTTGGGTTGCTGGGCGCCAGCATGTCCAGAACAACAACTCAGTCAATCTCCAATAATGCCAGTGGTTCCTTAACCTGTAACCAAGAAGACTAACACACACACCGACACACAGCTTTTCCAAGGTTGGATTTGGCCAGGCTCTCACTATAAACAGGAGAGTCCTCTCAAAACATCAAGATAATGCGTTCTTTCTCTCAAGGATAGCTAAACTTTAGTCTAACTGGAAAGAAAGGCTTTAACAAAGAAATGGCCCCCAACACATTGAAGACCTTTCTCAAACACAATACAAGTCAAGTCAAGTCATCCTCATTTATATAGCGCTTTTAACAATGTAGATTGTTTCAAAGCAGCTTTACAGAGATAAAGATATAATTTAAGGTAACAGAGATTGGTTTGGTTTTATAGTGGCTCTTGAAAAATGTTTTTTCCAGCTAAAGTTAGTTTTGATTGATTCACTTCCATCTAAATGATAGTTTGTTATTAAGGGTAACCTTCTTTCTCTCAAGGATAGCTAAACTTTAGTCTAACTGGAAAGAAAGGCTTTAACAAAGAAATGGCCCCTTAAACGATTGGCTTCAATGACCCCTATATGTTTAAACACATTGAAGACCTTTCTCAAACACAAAACAAGTCCCTATTTCATTTCTGGAAGCTGTGTTAAATAAGCAAGCACTGCATTCAGATATCAAATACAGACATTAAAGAATACATGAAAAGAACATTTCAGTAATCACACTGGTAACTTATATAAATAAAGTAAAATCTCCAGAGAAGTCATTCAATTCATTTGATATTTAGAAGGAAAAATATTGATTAATACCTTAATTATAATCAATCATTACATATACATTGAAGCAGCAGTGGATTCCAATCCACCCCCTTCATCTTGCAGCGGAAGCTGATGGTGAGGGCATCGGAGGAGTGTTTTTGGTCATCTGTTTTTGCTGCTGTTTTAAAAGATACTGCTGCAAATTGTACATTTTGCTGCCTGGCACACACTCCTGCCTCATTATAAAGAAAGCATATCCGTCTGCCCTGGTATCCCAAATCTTCCTCCAAGTGTCTTGTGCTCTGGATCCAAATCCAACAGTATTGTCATCCTCTGTCAAAAAAGGCACTGCGTCTGGCCTTTGAGACAGATACTGTTTAAGATCTTCAATTTCCTTGAAGCTTCTTGAATACTCAAGAAAGGAAATGAGGCTATCCTTGCATGGACCCTCTGGGTTGAACTGCCCAGCCTGTTCTTCTTCCTCAACCTTATCGGACAGGTACAAAGCATAGCTGACATCATTCTCTAATAACAACTTGAAAGACTTGCCCTTGTACTTGCCGAACTGAAGAATGCATTCTCCCAACACCTCTTGCTTGTCAGAGACATCCCCTCCTCTATGTAACACAACAGAACGGGCGTTCAACTTGACCAGATCTTCTCTTTGAGGTGTTGACTTGTCCTGCAGTAAAGGGTTGTCTTTAATTCTTTTTGCCTCTTCTGATGGGTCCCGGCGTAAATGGCCCGACGGGCCTTTCCTGAAAGACACTTTGACTTTCCCTGGGAAGAACACTGTTTTCTTCATGATGCTGTTCTGAA
The DNA here is from genome assembly GCF_051911475.1 of Siphateles boraxobius. Lineage (NCBI taxonomy): Eukaryota > Metazoa > Chordata > Actinopteri > Cypriniformes > Leuciscidae > Siphateles > Siphateles boraxobius. The sequence continues at coordinate 1,310,871 of NW_027509153.1, forward strand.
ATCAGAATGTATTCATTGGTGTCTCAGCATAAGCATTTAAATACTTACAGTAACAAAATGAAATAAGACAGTTAATACTAAAGCATCAGTGATATACATAAAAGAGTTATTTTACAATGCTATAATATTCCATAATATTACTGTTTCTTAACTGAATAAATGCAGCCTTAGAGCACGTACTGTTTATTAAATTTGCATTATTTAATATTCATTATTTAAATTGCTTTAAAAATGTATATATGTATATATAAAAAGTTAACAAGTTAACTAATTAAAAATGTTAAATTATACCATTAAATTGTACACATATGTATATATATATTTGTTTCTAATTTAAATGTAATATATGTGTGTGTCTGATATTAATTACATTATAGGAGGACCAAACCCGCAGAAATTAAAAATTAATAAATAAACATGTAAACAAATAAAAAGATAAATTTGATAATAGGAAAATAAATAAAGGAATAAACGACTTGATAAAATAAATATGATTTATTCTTTATCAAACTAATTTTTGTATTATTTCCCTTAATTTATTTTCTGCTTTTATTTATTTGTTAATTAATATTTATATTTGGTCAGCAAGACCAACCAACCTAATTATCATGCACATCAAAAAAATGTAAGAATAGATATAAAACTAAAGAAAGAAAATTAAAAATAAATAAAGATTAAAATAAATAAATCTGGAAATAAATACATATTGGAATAAATAAATAAACAAATAAATGAATGCATAAATAAATATAAGAATAAATGGAACAAACAAATAAATAAAATAATAAATAAATACAATTAAAAATAATACAAATACATTAAAATATAAAAGCAAAAAATTATAAATTAGGGGAAAAATATACAAAAATACATTTGATTAAAATGAATCATGTTTATTTTATCAAGTCTTTTATTCCTTTATTTATTTTCCTATTATCACATTTATTTATCTATCTATTTATTAATTCATTTATTGATTCATTTTTAATTGCAGGTTTGGTCCTCCATACTACTGCACATTACATCTTACTGCACTGTTAACATATATTTTAAGCATATATTTAACAGAATAAATTAGTGACGGAATAATGTTCTTTGACTTGTTAGGTGTACTGTTTCTTATCGTCACAATCCATTCAACACGATAACAATACGATTACATGACAATATACATGCAATTTAAATGATACAAATATTTGAATAATAATGTATATGCGGTCACCTGAGGGAAAATGTGTCTGCAATTTGCATACCCTTTGGTAAATGTATTTCATGAACAATGCTCACCTAACAAGTCAAATAACATTATTCCGTCACTAATTTATTCTGTTAAATTCATATTCAGTCAGTATAGTTCTGACAGCATGACTTAAGTATTACTTCATTCATTTACTCATTTATAATCATCCAGTCATAATGCAGCTCCTTCTTTAAAGATTTTCTAACATCTAAATAATGAATTAAATCAGCTCATCTTCATCTTCAAGTCCACATGGGTGTCCTAGCAGAGTAACAACATGTATTGTGCACATGAACCCAAAATTAAATGCCACTTCGGTTGATATTTTGTAATAAAAGGCAAGAACATTCAAACAAATGTCCAAACACATTTTTCGGTCACTTCATTTGAAATAGTATATGTATAAAGACCATTAACTTACTTGTAAAGAATGTGGGCTCTTTTCCAGGCAGGGGTAGTGTGGAACTATGTGTAGGATGAGGTGCAGTCGGTCTCAAAGATAGATTCTGTGAAATTCTATCTCCAAACCGAGAGTCTAAAGGGGAAATCTCTCCTTTATTACTTTTAACCTCTGTAAAAAGCAAGAAAGAGTAGAATAGTGAGAAAGCAAACATAGTTATTTTTTCTACTGCTGCTGAATCATTTACAAATTTGGTAACTATCATGCGGTAATTGTCAAAATTCCTGTCGATTTGGGATGGGCCACAGTTGCTAAAGTTCACTCACGTGTCTGCCTTTTAATTTTATTCTTAAAGCGAGTTCCTAGAATTTCACACAATAAATGTATATATTCACATTATATACTAGAATTACATCTCTTGTGCCTTAATTTCAAAGGCAACATAAGTAATTTTCAAATAACTAAAATAACTTCAAAACAATAATAAAACATTAATTATACGCTGTATATGTTCTAATCGCTAGGTGTCAGTACACTCACTGGCTGTTACCTAGAGTGCCGTGGGCTTGCTATTTGTTCCAAACAACATGGCTTTTGACGCAAGTTTACAGTAACGATAAAAGCATGTGAAGATGCTTTCCAGCATTGACAGCATGCGCCTGCTTTAGTTTGTAACCTTCTGGAGGCCTAGCTTAAACTTTATAAAAGGAAAAAAAGTCACTGTTACAGGATTACCCTTGTAAAGAGTTATGTTGGTAAGAAACAGTTTTGTCTACAAGCTAAAGATGACAACGCCCCTTTGTAGTCTGGGACATGTCGGGTAGACCGGTAGCTCGCTGTGATCGTATAGTGGTTAGTACTCTGCATTGTGGCCGCAGCAACCCCGGTTCGAATCCGGTGAGTTTTCTGGGTGCCATTGAAATTGAGCTCCATGTCACCACCTCTCCTCACCCCGTCCTTCAAACTACTCTTTTTGTGCACGGCGCGTGTCCTTGATGTGCTCTGGATGTTCGAGTGAATTGAAACTGGGACCTTCTTTGAAAGCATGAGTTCTCAGGTTCGAACCCCTAGAGAAAAGACTGAAAACGAAACGCTCCTATTTATTTCGGAAGAATCTTGTTTCAGAGAGAATATGGTGCGTGTATATTTTCTAATCGCTACGTGTCAGTACACTCGCTGGCTGTTACCTAGAGTGCCGCGGGCTTGCTATTTGCTACAAACAACTGCGCCTTTGACACAAGTTTACAATAACGATAAGAGCGCGGCAAGTCAACAGCATTGAAGCGTGTGAAGAGGCTTTCCAGACAAGTAGCAGTGAGTTTTTGTTCTTTTTCCTAGCATTATTTTCCTTTAATGACTATTATCATCAGTCTAATAGGCTGCATTCTCACTAATTTGCAAATATATTTTGACATACCAGAGGTTTTGACGGCCGTTCTGAAACTTCGAAGAAGGAAACGCAATGCATTGGAGGACACTCTTTTTTCTGCGCCAATACGATTCATTTTGCTGTGCGTTCGCACGCAGCACGCACGCTTCTCGAGCAAGAGCCCGGATAGCTCAGTCGGTAAAGCATCAGACTTTTAATCTGAGGGTCCAGGGTTCAAGTCCCTGTTCGGGTGAAAGAGCCTCTTTTTGTGGAGCGGTACGTTTTGTTGTTGAGTTCTTGCTGATCTACACTGGCCTCGGGCAGCGACGCTGCAAGGCAGCAAGCCAAACGACATGCCCCTTTCAGACAGCTTGTAGTCGTGGCCGAGTGGTTAAGGCGATGGACTTGAAATCCATTGGGGTCTCCCCGCGCAGGTTCGAATCCTGTTGACTACGTTGACAGTCTTCTTTAGTTTGTAACCTTCTGGAGGCCTAGCTTAAACTTTATAAAAGGAAAAAAAGTCACTGTTACAGGATTACCCTTGAATAAAGTAATGTTGGTAAGAAACAGTTTTGTATGCAAGCTAAAGATGACAAGGCCCCTTTGTAGTCAGGGACACGTCGGGTAGACCGGTAGCTCGCCATGATCGTATAGTGGTTAGTACTCTGCGTTGTGGCCGCAGCGAATCCGGGTCACGGCAAGGTTTTCTGGGTGCCATTGAAATTGAGCTCCATGTCACCACCTCTCCTCACCCCGTCCTTCGGCCTACTCATTTTGTGCACGGCGCATGCCCTTGATGTGCTCTGGATGTTCGAGTGAATTGAAACTGGGACCTTCTTTGAAAGCATGAGCTCTCAGGTTCGAACCCTTAGAGAAAAGGCTGAAAACGAAACACTCCTATTTATTTCGGAAGAATCTTGCTTCAGAGAGAATATGGTGCGTGTATATTTTCTAATCGCTAGGTGTCAGTACACTCGCTGGCTGTTACCTAGAGTGCCGCGGGCTTGCTATTTGCTACAAACAACTGCGCCTTTGACACAAGTTTACAATAACGATAAGAGCGCGGCAAGTCAACAGCATTGAAGCGTGTGAAGAGGCTTTCCAGACAAGTAGCAGTGAGTTTTTGTTCTTTTTCCTAGCATTATTTTCCTTTAATGACTATTATCATCAGTCTAATAGGCTGCATTCCAACTAATTTGCAAATATATTTTGACATAGCAGACGTTTTGACGGCCGTTCTGAATCTTCGAAGAAGGAAACGCAATGCATTGGAGGACACTCTTTTTTCTGCGCCAGTACGATTCATTTTGCTGTGCGTTCGCACGCAGCACGCACGCTTCTCGAGCAAGAGCCCGGATAGCTCAGTCGGTAAAGCATCAGACTTTTAATCTGAGGGTCCAGGGTTCAAGTCCCTGTTCGGGTGAACGAGCCTCTTTTTGTGGAGCGGTACGTTTTGTTGTTGAGTTCTTGCTGATCTACACTGGCCTCGGGCAGCGACGCTGCAAGGCAGCAAGGCAAACGACATGCCCCTTTCAGACAGCTTGTAGTCGTGGCTGAGTGGTTAAGGCGATGGACTTGAAATCCATTGGGGTCTCCCCACGCAGGTTCGAATCCTGCCGACTACGTTGACAGCATTCGTCTGCTTTAGTTTGTAACCTTCTGGAGGCCTAGCTTAAACTTTATAAAAGGAAAAAAAGTCACTGTTACAGGATTACCCTTGAATAAAGTAATGTTGGTAAGAAACAGTTTTGTCTGCAAGCTAAAGATGACAAGGCCCCTTTGTAGTCAGGGACACGTCGGGTAGACCGGTAGCTCGCCGTGATCGTATAGTGGTTAGTACTCTGCGTTGTGGCCGCAGCGAATCCGGGTCACGGCAAGGTTTTCTGGGTGCCATTGAAATTGCGCTCCATGTCACCACCTCTCCTCACCCCGTCCTTCGGCCTACTCTTTTTGTGCACGGCGCGTGCCCTTGATGTGCTCTGGATGTTCGAGTGAATTGAAACTGGGACCTTCTTTGAAAGCATGAGCTCTCAGGTTCGAACCCTTAGAGAAAAGGCTGAAAACGAAACACTCCTATTTATTTCGGAAGAATCTTGCTTCAGAGAGAATATGGTGCGTGTATATTTTCTAATCGCTAGGTGTCAGTACACTCGCTGGCTGTTACCTAGAGTGCCGCGGGCTTGCTATTTGCTACAAACAACTGCGCCTTTGACACACGTTTACAATAACGATAAGAGCGCGGCAAGTCAACAGCATTGAAGCGTGTGAAGAGGCTTTCCAGACAAGTAGCAGTGAGTTTTTGTTCTTTTTCCTAGCATTATTTTCCTTTAATGACTATTATCATCAGTCTAATAGGCTGCATTCTCACTAATTTGCAAATATATTTTGACATAGCAGACGTTTTGACGGCCGTTCTGAATCTTCGAAGAAGGAAACGCAATGCATTGGAGGACACGCTTTTTTCTGCGCCAATATGATTCATTTTGCTGTGCGTTCCCACGCAGTACGCACGCTTCTCGAGCAAGAGCCTGGATAGCTCAGTCGGTAAAGCATCAGACTTTTAATCTGAGGGTCCAGGGTTCAAGTCCCGGTTTAGGCGAACAAGCCTCTTTTTGTGGAGCTGTACGTTTTGTTGTTGAGTTCTTGCTGATCTACACTGGCCTCGGGCAGCGACGCTGCAAGGCACCAAAGCAAACGACATGCCCCTTTCAGCAAGCTTGTAGTCGTGGCCGAGTGGTTATTGCGATGGACTAGAAATCCATTGGGGTCTCCCCGCGCAGGTTCGAATCCTGCCGACTACGTTGAAAGCATGCGTCTGCTTTAGTTTGTAACCTTCTGGAGGCCTAGCTTAAACTTTATAAAAGGAGAAAAAGTCACTGTTACAGGATTACCCTTGAATAGAGTAATGTTGGTAAGAAACAGTTTTGTCTGCAAGCTAAAGATGACAAGGCCCCTTTGTAGTAAGGGACACGTCGGGTAGACCGGTAGCTTGCCGTGATCGTATAGTGGTTAGTACTCTGCGTTGTGGCCGCAGAGAATCCGGGTCACGGCAAGGTTTTCTGGGTGCCATTGAAATTGAGCTCCATGTCACCACCTCTCCTCACCCAGTCCTTCGGCCTACTCTTTTTGTGCACGGCGCGTGTCCTTGATGTGCTCTGGATGTTCGAGTGAATTGAAACTGGGACCTTCTTTGAAAGCATGAGCTCTCAGGTTCGAAGCCTTGGAGAAAAGGCTGAAAACGAAACGCTCCTATTTATTTCGGAAGAATCTTGCTTCAGAGAGAATATGGTGCGTGTATATTTTCTAATCGCTAGGTGTCAGTACACTCGCTGGCTGTTACCTAGAGTGCCACGGGCTTGCTATTTGCTACAAACAACTGCGCCTTTGACACAAGTTTACAATAACGATAAGAGCGCGGCCAGTCAACAGCATTGAAGCGTGTGAAGAGGCTTTCCATACAAGTAGCAGTGAGTTTTTGTTCTTTTTCCTAGCATTATTTTCCTTTAATGACTATTATCATCAGTCTAATAGGCTGCATTCCCACTAATTTGCAAATATATTTTGACATAGCAGACGTTTTGACGGCCGTTCTGAATCTTCGAAGAAGGAAACGCAATGCAT
>NW_027509153.1:1320000-1330000 GCF_051911475.1 Siphateles boraxobius
CGGGTGAACGAGCCTCTTTTAGTGGAGCGGTACGTTTTGTTGTTGAGTTCTTGCTGATCTACACTGGCCTCGGGCAGCGACGCTGCAAGGCACCAATCCACAAACGACGTGCTCCTTTCAGCCAGCTTGTAGTCGTGGCCGAGTGGTTAAGGCGATGGACTAGAAATCCATTGGGGTCTCCCTGCGCAGGTTCGAATCCTGCCGACTACGTTGACAGCATGAGCCTGCTTTAGTGTGTAACCTTCTGGAGGCCTAGCTTAAACTTTATAAAAGGAAAAAAAGAATCCTTTTCTTTCAGTGACTTCTTCTCCAGAGTCACTGTTACAGGATTACCCTTGAAAAGAGTTATGTTGGTAAGAAACAGTTTTCTCTGCAAGCTAAAGATGACAAGGCCCCTTTGTATTCAGGGACACGTCGGGTAGACCTGTAGCTCGCCGTGATCGTATAGTGGTTAGTACTCTGCGTTGTGGCCGCAGCAACCCCGGTTCAAATCCGGGTCACGGCAAGATTTTCTGTGTGCCATTGAAATTGAGCTCCATGTCGCCACCTGTTCTCACCCCGTCCTTCAGACTACTCTTTTTGTGCACGGCGCGTGCCCTTGATGTGCTCTGGATGTTCGAGTGAATTGAAACTGGGACCTTCTTTGAAAGCACGAGCTCTCAGGTTCGAACCCTTAGAGAAAAGACTGAAAACGAAATGCTCCTATTTATTTCGGAAGAATCTTGCTTCAGAGAGAATATGGTGCGTGTTTATTTTCTAATCGCTAGGTGTCAGTACACTCGCTGGCTGTTACCTAGAGTGCCGCGGGCTTGCTATTTGCTACAAACAACTGCGCCTTTGACACAAGTTTACAATAACGATAAGAGCGCGGCAAGTCAACAGCATTGAAGCGTGTGAAGAGGCTTTCCAGACAAGTAGCAGTGAGTTTTTGTTCTTTTTCCTAGCATTATTTTCCATTAATTACTATTATCATCAGTCTACTAGGCTGCATTCCCACTAATTTGCAAATATATTTTGACATAGCAGACGTTTTGACGGCCATTCTGAATCTTCGAAGAAGGAAACGCAATGCATTGGAGGACACTCTTTTTTCTGCGCCAATACGATTCATTTTGCTGTGCGTTCCGACACAGCACGCACACTTCTCGAGCAAGAGCCCGGATAGCTCAGTCGGTAGAGCATCAGACTTTCGCCTGTTCGGGCGAACGAGCATCTTTTTGTGGAGCGGTACATTTTGTTGTTGAGTTCTTGCTGATCTACACTGGCCTCCGGCAGCGACGCTGCAAGGCACCAATCGACAAACGACATGCCCCTTTCAGCCAGCTTGTAGTCGTGGCCGTACCCTCCGGCGAATGGACAGCCTAACTATTCCTAACCATTTGTTACAAGTCCTAACAAAAGTCCTAACACAATCTAAATAAGTCCTAACAATTCCTAACACAATCTAAATAAGTCCTAACAATTCCTAACACAGGTCCTAACAATCCTAAATTACGTCCTAACAGTTCCGAACAGCGGGTCCTAACAGTTCCGAACAGTGGGGCAAAACAGCCATTGGCTGGACGGGCCAAAACAGTCATTGGCCGAAACATAGTCTCGTGACCACCGTCATAAAGAGCGACGGCGCGAAAAGGACTCGTCATTCACCCCATCACTACCTGAGACGGTTTTGTGTTTTGATGCAGGCAAGTACAATTTAATTAACATTTTAACGTGAAAGAGAAAAATTATCTATTCGTTGGACATTACAGTTCAAACTCGGTTTAGGTTGCACACGTTTAATTCAGCTATCTTTATTTGTAATTCGTTGTTTTAACACTTATATAGAGTTCGGAGGCCATGTTTTGATATAGTGATATAAATCGCGGCCTTCATACTGCAAAAGCTTAGCCGGACTGGTTTAAGATAACAGTATATAGACTATAAATGAGGATAATAATTCCTATGATGATTAATGTTAAAATACAGAGTGGTGACTTGTTTTGTATTAACCATAGAGTGTACAAATAAAACCGTAATAAAAAGCCTAATAACTTTAGAAACTAATTATGTTATAATTTTTACATAATGAACTGCTTTATTTTTAATCTCTGTTGCTTTTTACTGTTTTCAATTTATTAGTTTTTTTTTTTTCAATCGCTAACAAGCGCTTACCCATACTTCAGATAATTTTTCTAAACTCTTAAAACAGACTCACACCCACAAAACACAATTGGCCAAATGGATGATTTTCTTCTCAAAAACACATTTTGAAAAACACACTCTTCATTTCAAAATAGAACACATCTTTCTCTGCATACACTAACTTTACCAAAACACTGAAAATCTGACTCAGACTCAGAATGAAATTATTCTGTCAAAGAATAACACTTGTTTTCACGTCACAAGGTACATGCAGTCAATCAAAGTACACCCAGTTTCAAAATACTGGCTATTGTTGACATTACAAAAACTTCATAGACTTTAGTGTTTCAGTTTGAAAAACATGCAAAACATGCAGTCCACCGTTTTTACACTACATTTCTTGGTTGGGAATTGTATGTCCACATGTACAGTAACTTTACTTTTTTCCAGCCTCTCTTAGTGAAAGACCGTGGTTGATTACATGGTCAATGATAGTGGCACGGATTTCATCACTGACTACTGTTCTTGCAGCCCTTGGAATGCCACCACCACACATTCTTACACCTTTACCTTGCCCTCTCCTTGGGCCTTCTCTTCTCCCTGGCCCTGCTCCTCTCACTTCACCTCTCATCTCTCACTGCACCCCTCACTGCACCTCTCACTGCACCCCTCACTGCATCTCACCTCTCACTGCATCTCACCTCTCACTGCACACTGCACCCCTCACTGCACCTCTCACTGCATCTCACCTCTCACTGCACCCCTCACTGCACCTCTCACTGCATCTCACCTCTCACTGCATCTCACCTCTCACTGCATCTCACCTCTCACTGCATCTCACCTCTCACTGCATCTCACCTCTCACTGCATCTCACCTCTCACTGGATCTCACCTCTCACTGCATCTCACCTCTCACTGCATCTCACCTCTCACTGCACACTGCACCCCTCACTGCACCTCTCACTGCACCTCACCTCTCACTGCACCTCACCTCTCACTGCACCTCACCTCTCACTGCACCTCTCACTGCACCACTCACTGCACCCCACCTCTCACTGCACCTCTCACTGCACCTCTCACTGCACCTCTCACTGCACCCCTCACTGCATCTCACCTCTCACTGCACCTCTAACTGCACCTCTCACTGCACCACTCACTGCACCCCTCACTGCATCTCACCTCTCACTGCACCTCACGTCTCACTGCACACTGCACCTCTCACTGCACCTCTCACTGCACCCCTCATTGCACCAATTTGAATTTAGTGCAACGTAATCATTCATTCTATTTACCATAGTTTAAAAATTGTCTTTTAACATGGTTAAATTAACAAACATACGTAATTTGACAACCATCCATGTGTAAAATCCCTCTTCTACATAAAATTTGTCTTTAACGTTTTCCCCTAAGCCTTTTCTTTAAATTTCATTTCATTTGTATCTCTCTGAAGTTGTTCTCAAGTTGTCTCGTATTTACCCTGTTGTTTCATATTTATAGACATGACTAAGACTGGTAAACCAGACTCATACTGGCATGACATCATGTGCAAGTATGCCCAAGGGAAGTACCACCTCTCAACAGGCAAGAAGCCAGGGGCGAAGAAGTGGAAGCATGCCTTGGAAAGAATTAATAACTGTCCATTACACAAACAGACCTGTGCATATGATATATTTGGGAAAATAATCACTTGCAAATGTGGTTATCATAAGGTATGTAATGAATGTGATTATTTTACCTATGCTGGTGATCATTACTAATTTAAAAACATTTTTTAATAAGAGAAAAATGTTCATTATTTGAGCTGTAAAGCCTGACATGAAATAATAGTCAGAAAAAGGTGTGTGTGTATATATATATATATATATATATAATGCGCACAAACTGAGCAAAGCTGTGCAATTTAGTGCAAATGCTGTCAGTACACTAGATTAATTTCTTAGCTTTTAATGTAAATCAGTGAGGTCTTTATAATGGTATAACAGGTTACTTGAATAAAATGCATATAAATGTCAATTTAACTCGCAGTAAAAAGATGCCTGCACAAAGACCTGAAGGTGGGTGTTTTTACAATTCTACTTAAAGGTGTATTACTTTCCTTAAAGAACAACAACCTATGAATCAGACGACAGTTTGCATGTAGTAATTGTGTACAACATGTTTTTCAGCAAAGTTTTGATTTTGATAATTTGCAGATTTTGAGACCTAGGGAAAACACTAATCCTAGGGAAAACACTAATGCTTTTTTTACAGTCAGCAGAGCAGACAGTGTTAGGCATGCAAGCAGGACCACAGAGCAGTGCAGGCATGCAAGCAGGACCACAGAGCAGTGCAGGCATGCAAGCAGGACCACAGAGCAGTGCAGGCATGCAAGCAGGACCACAGAGCAGTGCAGGCATGCAAGCAGGACCACAGAGCAGTGCAGGCATGCAAGCAGGACCACAGAGCAGTGCAGGCATGCAAGCAGGACCACAGAGCAGTGCAGGCATGCAAGCAGGACCACAGAGCAGTGCAGGCATGCAAGGAGGACCACAGAGCAGTGCAGGTGCAAAACCTGCCTCATGGAGCAGTGCAGGTGCGCAGGCAAGACCAGCCTCATGGAGCAGTGCAGGTGCGCAGGCAAGACCAGCCTCATGGAGCAGTGCAGGTGCGCAGGCAAGACCAGCCTCATGGAGCAGTGCAGGTGCGCAGGCAAGACCAGCCTCATGGAGCAGTGCAGGTGCGCAGGCAAGACCAGCCTCATGGAGCAGTGCAGGTGCGCAGGCAAGATCAGTCCCAGAGAGCAGTGCAGGTGCTCAGGCAAGACCAGCCTCATGGAGCAGTGCAGGTGCGCAGGCAAGATCAGTCCCAGAGAGCAGTGCAGGTGCTCAGGCAAGACCAGCCTCATGGAGCAGTGCAGGTGCTCAGGCAAGACCACTGAGCAGTGCAGGCGCAAAACCAGCCCCAGAGAGCAGTGCAGGCTCAAGATCAGTCCCAGAGAGCAGTGCAGGCTCAAGATCAGTCCCAGAGAGCAGTGCAGGCTCAAGATCAGTCCCAGAGAGCAGTGCAGGCTCAAGATCAGCCCCAGAGAGCAGTTCTTCAATAAAGTGTGGTCTTTGTGGTGAAGACATTGATGTGGACTGTTTCTCCGAACATCTGTCAGATTACCATGTCCAAGAATGTTGTGACCAGTGTGGTGCAAAAGTCTGGGGTGCGGTTGGACTTCTTCACCACATTGAAACTAATCATCCTTGTACCAGTCTTGCAGGGACAGAATCTGTGGATCCACCAACACCTTCTCCAACAACATCATTTACTGAATCACCCGCATACATTGAAGAGCAGCAAGGCGTTCCACAAACTGCACCTCAAACACCATCCCTGGAAATTAACCTGAGGCCTCCAGTAGTGAATTGGGTGAGTTTTCTCCCCAAACAGTTCTGTCGAGTTATTAAGCCAGCAGACCAGAAGTGGATCGCGCAGTGTCTATATGACGCCACAGGACGACTTAAGCAGCAGTTTTCTCAAAACTGGTTTCATCCACCAAGTCCCAGCAAGCCTACAACTTCACCTCCTGATCCTAACACCTACTTTAGACAGCGTATGTTTCTGTGGGCCCCAATGAGAATGTGGGGTATTCCTCTGAAGTGCACACAGTGCAATAGGAAGATGCACCATTCAGGAATCTACACAAAAGTGAGGGAAGTCATTGATATTGACTCGAGATATTATTTAATTGGAGTAGACTACCCTCGCTGCAGTAAGTGTAAGATTCCTGTCTGCCCTTGGAGTTCGGAGATCCTCAAACGACTAGATCCCTCCCACAGAAACAAATTCCCCGCTGTTCTTACCACTCACCTTGCACTTGACAGGAAGTGTGTGACTTTGTTGAAGCCTAGAACTGCTGGGAACAGCTCCAGTTTCTTGCAGCAGGCGCTTGAAGAAGTTCACAGCGAGGAGTGGGCAAGACGTACCATTAACTATCTGACAGACTGTGAATTTCACAAAAAGAAATGTGCCCTGACACAGGCTAAAGTGGTATATCAGCAGCCACCGCCTTTTTGCCCCCTACCTCTGGCACAGTGGTTTGAGTCGGTTCATGCCAACGAGATCCTGAGTCACATTGATGAGCTAAAGGGTGTCATAACATCAACATATGGTAGCATCCTGAAGCTTGATTCTACCAAGAAGGTAAATGTATATAAAAAGAGGCAAATGCATGTTAATTTCAACTTGATGTTCAGAGATTTTTATCTGATTGTAATGTTTGTGTATTTATATAGATAACTAAAAAGCTTGCTGGTGGCATTGCGGACACTGCTACATGGATGACCAATGTTGGCAATGAGTTTGGCCAAGTCCTGAACTGTGTCCTAACCACTGGTGAGGGAGCTGGCATAGATGACTTGTGTCAGGGCATCGTAAAGCGATACAAGGATGCTGGGGAGCCAGAGCCAGCTGTGATTTACGTTGACCGGGACTGCTGCAGCGAGACAGGTTTGTTACATTAAGTCTTTACCTAATATGAATGTGTTTGTATTTCTAATTCATATTAGCAACCATTTCAGGCATGTTTCTAAATTACTAAAAACTAAATTTCATTCCTGTACATGGTTTTTCTAGGTGTTTGTTCATATTCTTTAAGAACACTCATAAAGAGAATTTTTAGAACTATTTACTATAGAAATTTATATTTTTTTAGATCTATTTACAATGGTTCCAAAATTCTTAATTTCTATTTACAGTAGCAATTTACTATGAGAACCCTGTTCAGTGTTTGCAATCAAGTAGACAAAAGCTTATGTAAAACAGCATTATTATATTTCTTTAATGATGCAAATGTAAATCTGAGAAAACCATCACTCCTTGTTTCTCATTGGTGTAGGCGTGACTCCAGTTCTTACCTGGTTCCGACCATGGAATATCACAGTGCGACTTGATGTGTTCCACTTACATCCGCTGTATGGCACTTTCTGCTCCAAGTTGTCCAGCTGTATATTTGAATGGGACAAGGATGACATCTCTCGTCTTAAAGAGGCGAAAAAGACCATGCTTTTAAAAAAACATGGGGGTCATATTTCAACAGAGGCCCAAATCCTGTCAAGCATCACCTCCAGTGAGCTGGCCAAGCACTGCAGGAGGAGGACACGCGGAGTTGAAGAAACTCGTGTCTTGATACAAGGACTGCTGGACTCCATGTGGGAACTGACCGACACCACTGGTTTGCGCCTCATCAATCCAGAGAGCATGACACGTGTGTGGGAGGTACAGCAGAAACACTTACCTTGCATCCAAGATCCACCCGGTGTTCAGTTGTACACAAAACTGGGCTCCGGTTTACAGAAGGGTGACAAGGTTCTGGATGTACTGAGGTGTGGCAGAGGGTCCTCCTCTCTGGAAAGCTTCCATCGCCACCAGTGCACTTTTATTCCAGGTAAATTGAAATTATAAAGCAATATTATGCATATATTTAAATAGTGTTGTCACAATACTGAAGTTGCTGACTTCGAAAATTAAAGGCACCAAATTGGAAACAAACCTTTTTCTTAGGCCTGGTGGTTCTGAGTGGGGGGTTATATAATAGTATTTTAATCATGTGAAACATTGTCTTTCAGGTTGGAGATGTAATGCACTACATACGCAGATGTACATGCTTGAGGGTGCATCTAGGTGGAACATCAACCGAGCTCATCAAGCTGTGGACATGAGTGGTACATCACTTACTAAAATGTATGATGTACGTTTAATGTCCCACATGAATGTCCTCAGCAACAGAGTCCTTGGATGTGCACTCCTGCCAGAATTCAAACCTCCTGGGAAACCCACTGGTAAGATTCACCATTGTACACACTATTACGATAGTGATTCCAGGCATCACTGTGTGTTTTCAAAGGCTTTGCATGCTGCCTGAACGCTAACCAATCAGACCATCGTTTTCATGACTGATCATTGCTGTAAAGGTGCTTGTTCCTAGTTATAAGATATGTCAGTTTGTGAAGTTGAAGTGTATTTGTTTTTAGTTTTTCTTTTGTGATTTTTGCTTTTACATTTTTCATGTTAATCGCAAAATAGATTTTTCATTAGCAACACTACATTCATCACATGCACTGTAGCCTACTGCTTTAGCCTGATATATAGCTCTTATTACAAAATGTTTATTGAATCTTTATGGCAGATGAGCGTATAGCTGTGGAGTACTTGCTGGCACAGTCTGACAGAGGAGACCTGATTTCTCCACTGGAGCAACATGAAATCGCCTTGCCAGAGATGGAGGTTGAAGTTCAGGAGGATGAGTGTCTGGATGTCACAATATGTGATGCGGCAGACCTCAATTTGGGCACACACACCCTTGCAAGTTCCAGCAGTCATGGTGATTCATTGATCTCACCTCTGGTAATGTCAATTTTCTT
Organism: Siphateles boraxobius; assembly: GCF_051911475.1. Lineage (NCBI taxonomy): Eukaryota > Metazoa > Chordata > Actinopteri > Cypriniformes > Leuciscidae > Siphateles > Siphateles boraxobius. The sequence goes on from NW_027509153.1 coordinate 1,328,511, forward strand.
GATCGTTTTGAATTAAAATTACATAGGAATGTTAATGTTTTTAGGAGCAATGAATGAGTTGCTTCATGATTAAACGTTCATTTAATTAAAAGATTAATAATAGTCAATTTGAACAGTCAATTTTGTAACTGAAGTTTATTCTTCTCTTTAAAATGTTTTTAAAAAATCTAGGAAACCAGTGTGCCAAGTGGTGGCTCTTACAGTCCTGACATTGAAGACATTTCCTGTGCTGGGCCCAGCACACCAGCTCCGGTAAAGTTTCTAATACCTGATGCTTGTAATTTGTGAATGGTTTATCAAAGTATCAAAATAATTTCCTAATCCAGGATTCTGTTTTTGTTTCCATTTCTAGGACAGTAGATGTGATTCAAGGGGTGTTCCTGGATGGGAGGCAGTGGATAACCTGGCAGGCTATCTCGTCAGTCTCAACCGCACGATCACTGGTTTATCAACTAACGAGATAGCAGAGATCTTGCGGTTGTATTCGTATTTGCATACCATTGATCAGTCCCCCTCCAAGTATTCCCTTAAGTGCAAGAAAAAGACCTTGGAAGGTCCTTGGAGAGCTTCTCGGAAGCGTAGTGGCTCAGCCCCTGGTCAGCAAGCAGCTGAGAGGTGAGTTAAATTGTAGTGCACCGGTGTTAAATTTGAGTCTTGTTGAATGCTCCCTGTATAATTTAATTCCTTTCAAAGGTTAAAAATACTTTAAAAAACTGTTTTGATGAGATCCAGGATAGATCATAAAGTCTATCTCTCATTGCCATACAATTCCAAAACATAATCAGTCTATATGTTTACAAAGCTATAATGAACCATAGAATACTAATCATACATAATACAATCATGCATCTTTTTATTCACAGACTGTTCATGACTCATGGTCAGGCTGCCCAGAGACCTGATGCCAACAGGGTTTCAGAATGTGTTGCACTCAAGCTTCTGAAGGAATTCAGGGAAGCCAGAAATAGGCCTAAAGATAACAAGGGCAAAACCTTTCCCATTCCTCAGGCAATTGTGATGATTTATAGCCACATCAAGCAGCTGCTTGAAGACTGCAGAGAGCTACTAGACCAGACCAACTTGGTGCTAGTTACTATAAACAACACCACAGTGTCTTCATGGTGAGTTGGATTTCAGCTTCCTAAATTCACTTCAGTAATATGAAATCTATTCCTATGATGAACGACTGCACTTCTGAAATAATAAATCTTTTGAACTATTCTCTATTCCACATGTATTTGTATATAACATACATTAAATGTATACATTGTTTTCAGACACCGTCTCATTTTGAAACTTGCAACCTTTTATATGTCTGCCAAAAAAAGGATTTAAAAAATTTGGTAATAAATGCATACATTGTTTCACAAAAGCTTTTCAGAAATTCAGAATGTTACGGTTTAGAATACGTTATTGCTTATTACACAGCTTTCTGAAATGCTTGATTCTGATTTGTCAGTTGAGACATTCCACAGTCTGTTTTTCTCTGA
>NW_027509153.1:1335000-1342500 GCF_051911475.1 Siphateles boraxobius
ATATTTTCTAATGAATCCTTAACCAATCAAATCATTTGATCTAAGCCCTATTTTGATTCAATCAAATAAAATCATCAAAATCATCACAAAAACAGATTCTTTTGCTAAACTCAAACCATTAGTTCGTGCATCTTCCTCCGGGTGTGTTGTTCATCTCGTTTGCCCCATGGACATTCCGTCTTCACCAGGGTGACTCTTTGCGAGTCGTTGCCGTAGTCTTTCCCTCGCCGGTGAGGGAGGCTGTTACTAGCACAAGCCTTTGACCCCTCACGTTGTCCTCATATTTGATTGTTGAGGCCTGTCTGTGTAGTCTAAGGTGAGAGACTTGGACCCAGGTGTCCCACTCTCCAACCGTTTTCTGATCATTACCAGATTTGCCCCTTAGATCACGATGTACCCCTACTGGAGTGAACCATTTCTTGCCTGCTTTCACCTATGAATGGAGACCTTAAGTTTTGTTAGTGACCGCTTGTCTTGCCGCTCGTCCCCTTTGGTGTGATCTGTGGAATCAACAACCTGAAACATTATCTCCGGATAATTTCTTGCTCACTTAATAGCACTCGGGGTCCTTTTACCCTGAAAAACACTCAACCCACTTTGCTCATGTCCACAACACAATATTTATACATTTGGAACAGAATTAGTTCTGTTTTCTGCAATCCTTCCTGACATTCTGCAAAAGGAAAATCTTAAGTTATGCGCTGCGCAGGTGTGGCCTTGTTTCTTTCTGCCACAATAACAATCTAGGCCAGTATAGTTAGTCAAATTCATCCATAACCATTATTTTATTGGGCACATTCTGCCCTGCATCAAAAGTCTGCATGCTCTGTAAAGAAAAACAAATGTCGAGGTTATTTTCAGATAGTAAAGTACACGTAGTTTCTTTTGTCTGCTGTGCTGCCACGGCCTTCGCTGCTGCATCTGCCCTGGCGTCTCCTGTTGAAACAGTCCTGCAATTTTGTTATCAGCGTGTGCGGCACACTTACAGACAGCAATTTTGTTAGGGAGAAGAATGGCTTCTTGCCAGGCTTTTACCCTATTAAGCCCCTTGTACTCCCAACATATACCGTCCCTTAATAAACCAAATTTTGTCAATTGTTATCAAAATTGTTACCATCCCCCCTTTTGATGCATGAATCATCTCGTGCATCAATCTAACATAATGGTGTTTGGATAAAGTTTGCCATCAACACTAACCCAAACGTTGTCCCAAAGCCAAAATTCCTCCAGACATCTTTCTCTGCCTCTGAAACAAAAATATGACTTAAAGCCACAAACACATCTTCTTATCAGAGAATTTGGAGGGCAACAGCCCTCAGTCTTACAGTGTATCCTGCTTTTCAGGCCTGTTGTTTGGTCTCTTAATCCCGTCATCTACAAACATTGTTTCTGAAAATTCTGTTTCAATTGTTTCTGTCAGGTCAGGTCGTGCTGTACAGACTTGGTCAATGTCAGTCAAACAACATTTTCCCCCTTTTGTTCACAATATTCATAAATGTGTAGGACTCTCTGGATAATTTGATATTGACTTAGCCAATATGTCACTTTGTTATTGCCTGCAAATCTATAACATTTTAGTTTATCTCAACCCATGATGGACATCTCTCTACAACTTCACAAATCCAATTTACATAAATGCTTTTAATCCATAGATTGATTCATAATTACCAGTAGCAGACAGAGCTGGATAACTAATCCATTTAAAGCTCGTCCCATTTTCTGCATCATCTTGTCATCAGATTGACTCAAAACTATTAGCTTCCTTAAAACTTGTCATTTGCCTTAACCCATCTGTAATGATAAAACCCTCATTCCAGAGGTTAATGACACAATATACACACTATTCAGACACAGTATTCGTACCCCAAACTAACACATACAAGACATAGAGTGCAGTCACCATCACACACACTCATATTAGACACATATTTTAACTGTTCATTTTTAATGTTCGCTTTTCATTATATCATCTCTAAAAAGATTTAAATTTTAATTAAGATTTTAAACTTCACATTTTACTGTAGCTTTTACCTAATTTTACATGGTCTCTTAACCAGTTACAAAGCATGTCTGTTCATGATCAATTTCTTAGAAAAGTCAGCTGGGTTGTTTTGGTTCATTATCACTATTTTGTTCTTTAGCAGGCCGATAACAAAAAGACAGACACAGTTACCATCCCTTCCTCCACTCAAGCAGCCTCTCTCACTATAAACAAATAATCTTTTCAACAGCCTCCTAAGACTGTAATTTAGACAAAATGTAATATTAAATGTATTACATTAACCTTTTACCATTCAGCTTTATTATCCAGACTTTTCTCAAATCTACAAAAGCCTGTCTTCATCTTTAGCCACCACCATGCCTAACGACCTTCAGGAGTTAAAACTATGTTATAAACATATTAGCTCAAAATTGACTCTTCTATACATTTTACTTGCCCATATGGCAACCAACATCATGTCCCTCATATAATTAAGTTTTGTTACTGTCTCCGCAGCAAATAATGGCAATCACCTCATGGAATCAGCTGGTTTTTGAAAGTCCACTCCCGCTAATCATTTATCTTTAATTTTCTTCTCTTCAGGGTGTCGTCCCCTGGCATAGTTGCAGACACTTGTCACAATGAAAAACAAGCCATACAATCAATGCGGTTTCTGGTGAGTGGTATAGAGGAACTCACATTTCTGGGTCAGACTGCCGTAAAGTTAATTTTAACCTCACAGCCCATCTCACCTCTCAATGCTCTGCTGACCCCGGTGGCCTCCAGTAATCAGCGCTCAAAGTTGTTACTGGTCCTAAAATACGCTAATCAAAATGTCACCTCTATCGTTTAAGGTCTGCATTATTATTTTAAAGACTTCTTTAAAGTCATTCAGTTTTACTTAAATCCATTTACAAATACAAATTGCCCTCTGAACGGCAATGATTTCTTTTAACCTCTCCATGTCTATGATTTTCAACTTAAACACTGTGCTTTACTTATGACACAGGCTCAGATAACAGCTTTTAGCTGACATTGAATCAGAGAGAGACTCTGAGGTACACTGCATTTTCATAAAACTTTTAACAGCAGACTTTATCTACCATATTTTAACTCTAGCCCAGCTTAAGGCATCTTTGCCAGAAATTACATGTGTTTTCAAATAAACATAGTTTTACAGTTGTCTTTTGCCCACGTCAGGGAATCTAGACATTACAAATTTCCACTCAGATTGAGTCTCTGTCGCACTGGCACTTTCAGCCACAGCACACATCAGATTTAGATAAGCGAACTGTTTCATTACAGCCAATAGCAGACTTATCTTTTGAAAGCAAAACATCAGCTTCTAGCTCTTTCATGGTCAACTTTTCAAGCTGTTTGTTTAATCAGATGCCTTTCAACACATTTTACACTTAGCAACTGTTAATTCGGTAGCCTACTACTTCTGCTTATTTGTTCTTACATAAAAATAATTATTCTAGTTCTGAATAACGTTTCACATTTCTCAATCTCCAATTAGGATTTACTTTTTGACGAGGCAAGCACTCTCTGCTTGTGATACTTTTGCAGTTATTGTAAATCATCTGTGAGATTAGTCTCTCTATATACTCTAAAATCCTTTTTTAAATGTTTAATTACAACACAATCATCCTGTTAGTTACTTTGATATATTTTGCTACTCACATTTGTTGGAGTCATTAATTTTACATCAACCTGTATTCATCAATTCACTTTTAAAAATTACTATTATAGATATTTTCTTTAAAAGGATTCACTTTAATACTTCAATCTCTTGACCTTGTTTTTATCTCTTACTCTTTCTCAGACGAAAACTTTAATATCGTTATATAAACACTGATCTACTTTCAAACCCACATTATTACCAGAAATGTGTCACTATATTACACTTTGTTTTTTTACACCTTCTCGGTGGGCATTTACAGTTACGTGTTAAATTGTCCTGCTGACCACAATCAAGACACTCTCTGTCATCTAGTGGGTTCATGTGTCAGCCTCAACTACAGCATCAGACACCTGTCCTTGACTATAGTTTGATCACTGTGAGCTTGCAAACGGCTCCAACTTACTGCACACCCTTGAAGCAGTGTGTGTCCCATTCAGGAATGTAAACAGAGCCACTGATTAAGCAGTTCTCTGTATACTTTTACAGTCCACCAGTGGCGGATTTAATCACAATAGCCAAATCATAATCTTCATCATTTTCATTGGCCGCACATTAATTTTAATAAGCTGCATCGAAATGCTCAAAATATTCTAAGTTGTTTTCACAAAGTTTTCGTTTAACTTTAGTCATACTTGTCCAAGGAAATTATCCTGACCCATAATTTCATTTATAAAACAGACAATATCTTTTGCTTCAATGACTTAATATCAACAAATATCCACCATTATACATTATTGATTTCCAGAATTTTTTGTCAAAGTTGTCTTTACATTTTACTAATTTGGTATTATCATCAACAACCCTAATTACAGAACAAGTACTTTTATATAACATCCGGAAACCGAGGTGAATAAGCAAACCCTGTTTCTGTACCCCCAGCATAGCTGGACCCTAGGTTCAAAACACAATGGTTATCAAACTAAAACTAAACCTAATTTCAATCATTATTTTACCATTAAAATATAGAACTTTTCCCCATTTTGCTTAATGAAACATTCCTTATCTTTATATCACATTAATCCCCGTTAATCATACTCAATGCCTTATTTTTATTCTGAAACTCATTTTTCATACCATTTAAACAGTTAATTTGACTTCCATAAATTCTGTCAGACATTTTATTTTCATCACATATAGTTTTCTACTATATTTCTTCCATCTTTCCCTACATGTCAGTTCCTTCTGCATCCTCTGTTCTACATGCTAATTCTTTCTTTTCTCTACATGCCAGTTCCTTCATTATCTAACCAGTACATGATTGTTTGCACAATCCCCACACAAACATATCTCACACACCAACCTTCTTGTTTTTTTTTTGTTTTTTTTTCACTTCCTTCTTCCATCAAGTCTCTCACCCGTCATAGTGACACTTGAATTTCCAATCTTTCCCTTGTTTTGATAACAATCCCCTATTTCACACAGACAGCCTTATTGCTGCTTGCAACTTCAATCCTTATCATATAAATTTAAGTTCTCTAGACATCTAATGTCATGCATCCATTTACTGGATGAAGAAGTAAAAACTTTATTTCTCTCGACAGTTCCTTTTTATCTGCCCCTTTAAGACAACAATCCATTGTTTGTCCACATTGCTTACACATGTTGAACACAGCCATAACTACCTTTTTTGTTTCTCACTGCCCTGTTCAACTGATTCTCGCACTACTTTCAGTCTAGTTGTGCTCAGTGTTCCCTCCCTGGGGAAATCATGGTATTTTCTCAGTTTTTTCAATATCTAAAACATAAATTTTCCCCCATAATTTTCTCATTTGATAGAAAAACCGGTGTATCAAAATTTGCATGCTTACCTTGAGACTTCCCCATATTGGCTGCTTCTCTGTTCTCTGTGGATTTCTCTTCAACGCGCGTTTTCTTGATCTGTTAGGCGTCCCCAACAGACCCGATTTTTTCTTTTAACCCAAATCGGTCGGGTTGCACTATTAGTGCCCTCCTAATTAAGGTTTACCAAAAACTGTTCTGGTTCCCCCTAATTAGCCTCAGTACCTAAAAACAATTTGCTCCGTGGCGGAACAACTCATTTTCAGGTTACCTATCTGTTTGAAATCTCTTGATCTGTTACAGACCTCAATTAATCTCAGATAATTTCCTCTCGTATCTGTTTGAAACCTCTTGATCTATATATAGATCTCAATTAATCTCAGATTACGTACCACAGAAACAGCCCTCAGCCAATATGGTTCACTCACATTTCATACCCGAAACAAAATACTTTTCCCCAAAAGAAAATATTTTAGACGTCTCTTACCAGAGATATGTTGGTTGCCACGGGTTCGCTTTCTTTTGATTCCAGTGGAGCCCCTCCCGGACCCGATAGCGGTCGGCCCCTCTCTCTCAAGCTTACGAGGTAGAGCTGGAACTGCTCAGTCCAGGTGGCCAAACACCGTCCGCTCTCAGGTCCAGAAGGCACTTCCAAGGAATCCCACTCTGACACCAAAATTGTTGTGGCAAAAATTCTGTTAAACATCATCACTGCGTAAGAGACACTCAGAGTCAAATTAATATAAAGAAAAGTATTTATTCTTGCAAGAATAGGTTCAGTCTAGTACACAGAAGTTACGCTGTGCAAGAGAGTGACACACAACAGGAAGATATGAGACAGCCTTTATACTGTTTTCAAGGTTCCTCCTCACCCGCTGTACCTTTCACCCACTCAGATAAGGTCCTTACTGCTACTTAAAGACACAAACTGGTACTGAAATAAACTGGCCAAATCTGACCGTCCCTAAGGTCAGAGGTCCTGTCCCATATGTTCCTGAAACGTCACGCACAAGCACGTACACACATATACTTTTATACATTGAATAGGTTCTTTCTCTTATGATACCTGTTTGGGATCAATGAATATTAAAATTTCCCCAACACTACCTTATATTTTTTAGTTTTCAGCTCATCAACCTCGGTTTTGCATATTCTAAACTAGCTAGCTCTGGCTGCTACATTCCCAGAGTTAGCAAACGTTAGTCTGTTAACATGAATATTTGCAAGCCTCCTCCAAGCACAAACATCACATACCTGTTGCATTTCACCATCCACTTATTTAGCTGCTGTCGCATCCCTTGACATGCCATCTCCTTTAACCTCCTTCTTTTTCTATTTTTAACCCCCGACCGCTTTTTTGCTTCATTCATCTTTTTTCGAGTTTCAACGATAACGATATAACTTATAAAAAAGAAAAAAAATTTTAACCATCGCTTTGGCGCCCTCATGATGCGGCGCCCCTATGCGCCGCATATAGCGCATACCCACTTTTTGCGCCACTGGCTACAAACAACTTCGCCTTTGACACAAGTTTACATTAACGATAGGAGCGCGGCAAGTCAACAGCATTGAAGCTTGTGAAGAGGCTTTCCAGACAAGTAGCAGTGAGTATTTGTTCTTTTTCCTAGCATTATTTTCCTTTAATTACTATTATCATCAGTCTACTAGGCTGCATTCCCACTAATTAGCAAATATATTTTGACATAGCAGACGTTTTGACGGCCATTCTGAATCTTCGAAGAAGGAAACGCAAAGCATTGGAGGACACTCTTTTTTCTGCGCCAATACGATTCATTTTGCTGTGCGTTCCTACGCAGCACGCACGCTTCTCGAGCAAGAGCCCGGATAGCTCAGTCGGTAGAGCATCAGACTTTTAATCTGAGGGTCCAGAGTTCAAGTCCCTGTTCGGGTGAACGAGCCTCTTTTTGTGGAGCGGTACGTTTTGTTGTTGAGTTCTTGCTGATCTACACTGGCCTCGGGCAGCGACGCTGCAAGGCACCAATCCACAAACGACGTGCCCCTTTCAGCCAGCTTGTAGTCGTGGCCGAGTGGTTAA
>NW_027509153.1:1345000-1347500 GCF_051911475.1 Siphateles boraxobius
AATCTATTTGTTTCCATGATAAACCAGCCTTATTGCATAAGTCATGTTTTCCAGCTTCTAGTCATTTATTGTGCATGCTACCTTATATTTTCCAGTTGTTATTTTACTTTAATAAAATTGAGATATGTCATGCATGGGATTGGTACCATAAGGTTTAACCAAAATCTAAATGTAGATATCAGCAATATTATTTTGCATTAAGTTAGCAAACACTTGCTGTTAACATTAATATTTGCAAGCCTCCAAGCTTGGTAGCAAATCTACGCATGATTCCATGGTAAACCAGAGATATTGCATTAGTTGTTTTCCAGATTCTTGTCATTTATTGTACATGCTACCTTATATTTTTTAGTTTTCAGCTCATCAACCTCGGTTTTGCATATTCTAAACTAGCTAGCTCTGGCTGCTATATTCCCAGAGTTAGCAAACGTTAGTCTGTTAACATGAATATTTGCAAGCCTCCTCCAAGCACAAACATCACATACCTGTTGCATTTCACCATCCACTTATTTAGCTGCTGTCGCATCCCTTGACATGCCATCTCCTTTAACCTCCTTCTTTTTCTATTTTTAGCCCCCGACCGCTTTTTTGCTTCATTCATCTTTTTTGAGTTTCAACGATAACGCACTCCTGTGCTGCTCCTCAGCGATCACGCGCGCGCCCCCGCCCGCTCGCGATACCCTTCTATGTCAAAATAAATTCAATGATGGAATATTATGAGGGCACCGACGCCTACTCAAGCCTGTTAGTCCTCTAAAATTTATATAACTTTTTTTATATTTAACTTGTATAAATTTTATATAAATGTATATAACTTATAAAAAAAAAAAAAAAATGTAACCATCGCTTTGGCGCCCTCATGATGCGGCGCCCCTATGCGCCGCATATAGCGCATACCCACTTTTTGCGCCACTGGCTACAAACAACTGCGCCTTTGACACAAGTTTACAATAACGATAGGAGCACGGCAAGTCAACAGCATTGAAGCGTGTGAAGAGGCTTTCCAGACAAGTAGCAGTGAGTATTTGTTCTTTTTCCTAGCATTATTTTCCTTTAATTACTATTATCATCAGTCTACTAGGCTGCATTCCCACTAATTAGCAAATATATTTTGACATAGCAGACGTTTTGACGGCCATTCTGAATCTTCGAAGAAGGAAACGCAAAGCATTAGAGGACACTCTTTTTTCTGCGCCAATACGATTCATTTTGCTGTGCGTTCCCACGCAGCACGCACGCTTCTTGAGCAAGAGCCCGGATAGCTCAGTCGGTAGAGCATCAGACTTTTAATCTGAGGGTCCAGAGTTCAAGTCCCTGTTCGGGTGAACGAGCATCTTTTTGTGGAGCGGTACGTTTTGTTGTTGAGTTCTTGCTGATCTACACTGGCCTCGGGCAGCGACGCTGCAAGGCACCAATCCACAAACGACGTGCCCCTTTCAGCCAGCTTTTAGTCGTGGCCGAGTGGTTAAGGCGATGGACTAGAAATCCATTGGTGTCTCCCCGCGCAGGTTCGAATCCTACCGACTACGTTGACAGCATGCGCCTGCTTTAGTTTGTAACCTTCTGGAGGCCTAGCTTAAACTTTATAAAAGGAAAAACAGAATCCTTTTCTTTTCAGTGACTTCTTCTCCAGAGTCACTGTTACAGGATTACCCTTGAAAAGAGTTATGTTGGTAAGAAACAGTTTTGTCTGCAAGCTAAAGATGACAAGGCCCCTTTGTATTCAAGGACACGTCAGGTAGACTGGTAGCTCGCCGTGATCGTATAGTGGTTAGTACTCTGCGTTGTGGCCGCAGCAACCCCGGTTCGAATCCGGGTCACGGCAAGATTTTCTGGGTGCCATTGAAATTGAGCTCCATGTCGCCACCTGTCCTCACCCCGTCCTTCAGACTACTCTTTTTGTGCACGGCGCGTGCCCTTGATGTGCTCTGGATGTTCGAGTGAATTGAAACTGGGACCTTCTTTGAAAGCACGAGCTTTCAGGTTCGAACCCTTAGAGAAAAGACTGAAAACGAAATGCTCCTATTTATGTGGGAAGAATCTTGCTTCAGACAGAATATGGTGCGTGTATATTTTCTAATTGCTAGGTGTCAGTACACTCGCTGGCTGTTACCTAGAGTGCCGCGGGCTTGCTATTTGCTACGAACAACTGCGCCTTTGACACAAGTTTACAATAACGATAAGAGCGCGGCAAGTCAACAGCATTGAAGCGTGTGAAGAGGCTTTCCAGACAAGTAGCAGTGAGTTTTTGTTCTTTTTCCCAGCATTATTTTCCTTTAATTACTATTATCATCAGTCTAATAGGCTGCATTCCCACTAATTTGCAAATATATTTTGACATAGCAGACGTTTTGACGGCCATTCTGAATCTTCGAAGAAGGAAACGCAATGCATTGGAGGACACTCTTTTTTCTGCGCCAATACGATTCATTTTGCTGTGCGTTCCGACACAGCACGCACGCTTCTCGAGCAAGAGCCCGGATAGCTCAGTCGGTAGAGC